>NW_026890450.1:0-122000 GCF_963514075.1 Conger conger
CCGGGCAAAGGGCCTATAACTTGCGGCGGGAGGGCTTAAGAGTGGGCCCCCGCGAGTCGGGTGGAGAGCCGGGTGTGGAGAGGAGTAGCGGAGGTTCCCAGTCAGAGTGGGAGTGGAGGTTCCTGGGCAGAGTGGGACTGGAAGTGCCCAGGCTGAGTGGAGTGAATGTGCCCTGGCTGAGTGGAGTGAATGTGGCCAGGCTGAGTGGAGTGGAGGTGCCCAGGCCGAGTGGAGTGCAGGTTCCCAGGCAGAGTGGGACTGGAAGTGCCCAGGCTGAGTGGAGTGAATGTGCCCAGGCTGAGTGGAGTGGAGGTGCCCAGGCTGAGTGGAGTTGGGGGTCCCTGGCAGAGTGGGACTGGAAGTACCAAGGCTGAGTGGAGTGAATGTGCCCAGGCTGAGTGGAGTGGAGGTGCCCAGGCTGAGTGGAGTGCAGGTTCCCAGGCACAGTGGGATTGGAAGTGCCCAGGCTGAGTGGAGTGAATGTACCCAGGCTGAGTGGAGTGGAGGTGCCCAGGCTGAGTGGAGTGCAGGTTCCCAGGCAGAGTGGGATTGGAAGTGCCCAGGCTGAGTGGAGTGAATGTGCCCAGGCTGAGTGGAGTGGAGGTGCCCAGGCTGAGTGGAGTTGGGGTTCCCTGGCAGAGTGGGACTGGAAGTGCCAAGGCTGAGTGGAGTGAATGTGCCCAGGCTGAGTGGAGTGGAGGTGCCCAGGCCGAGTGGAGTGCAGGTTCCCAGGCAGAGTGGGACTGGAAGTGCCCAGGCTGAGTGAGTGAATGTGCCACTGAGTGAGTGATGTCCCAGGCTGAATGGGAGTCAATGTGCCTAGACAGAGTGGAGTGAATGTGCCCAGGCTGAGTGGAGTGGAGGTGCCCAGGCTGAGTGGAGTTGGGGTTCCCAGGCAGAGAGGGACTGGAAGTGCCCTGGCTGAGTGGAGTGAATGTCCCCAGGCTGAGTGGATTGCATGTGCCCAGGCTGAGTGGAGTGCAGGTTCCCTGGCAGAGTGGGATTGGAAGTGCCCAGGCTGAGTGGAGTGAATGTGCCCAGGCTGAGTGGAGTGGAGGTGCCCAGGCTGAGTAGAGTGCAGGCACCCAGGCAGAGTGGGATTGGAAGTGCCCAGCTGAGTGGAGTGAATGTGCCCAGGCTGAGTGGAGTGGAGGTGCCCAGGCCGAGTGGAGTGCAGGTTCTCAGGCAGAGTGGGACTGGAAGTGCCCAGGCTGAGTGGAGTGAATGTGCCCAGGCTGAGTGGAGTGGAGGTGCCCAGGCTGAGTGGAGTTGGGGTTCCCTGGCAGAGTGGGACTGGAAGTGCCAAGGCTGAGTGGAGTGAATGTGCCCAGGCTGAGTGGAGTGGAGGTGCCCAGGCCGAGTGGAGTGCAGGTTCCCAGGCAGAGTGGGACTGGAAGTGCCCAGGCTGAGTGGAGTGAAGGTACCCAGGCTGAGTGGAGTGGAGGTGCCCAGGCTGAGTGGAGTGCAGGTTCCCAGCAGAGTGGGACTGGAAGTGCCCAGGCTGAGTGGAGTGAATGTGCCCAGGCTGAATGGAGTGGAGGTGCCCAGGCTGAATGGAGTGGAGGTGCCCAGGCTGAGTGGAGGTGCCCAGGCAGAGTGGAGTGCAGTTTCCCAGGCAGAGTGGGATTGGAAGTGCCCAGGCTGAGTGGAGTGAATGTACCCAGGCTGAGGGGAGTGGAGGGGCCCAGGCTGAGTCGAGTGCAGGTTCCCAGGCAGAGTGGGATTGGAAGTACCCAGGCTGAGTGGAGTGAATTTGCCCAGGCTGAGTGGAGTGGAGGTGCCCAGGCTGAGTGGAGTTGGGGATCCCTGGCAGAGTGGGACTGGAAGTGCCAAGGCTGAGTGGAGTGAATGTGCCCAGGCTGAGTGGACTGGAGGTGCCCAGGCTGAGTGGAGTGCAGGTTCCCAGGCAGAGTGGGATTGGAAGTGCCAAGGCTGAGTGGAGTGAATGTACCCAGGCTGAGTGGAGTGGAGGTGCCCAGGCTGAGTGGAGTGCAGGTTCCCAGGCAGAGTGGGATTGGAAGTGCCCAGGCTGAGTGGAGTGAATGTGCCCAGGCTGAGTGGAGTGGAGGTGCCCAGGCTGAGTGGAGTTGGGGTTCCCTGGCAGAGTGGGACTGGAAGTGCCAAGGCTGAGTGGAGTGAATGTGCCCAGGCTGAGTGGACTGGAGGTGCCCAGGCCGAGTGGAGTGCAGGTTCCCAGGCAGAGTTGGACTGGAAGTGCCCAGGCGGAGTGGAGTGAATGTGCCCAGGCTGAGTGGATTGGAGGTGCCCAGGCTGAGTGGAGTGCAGGTTCCCAGGCAGAGTGGGACTGGAAGTGCCCAGGCTGCGTGGAGTGGAGGTTCCCAGGCTGAGTGGAGTGCAGGCTCCCAGCAGAGTGGGACTGGAAGTGCCCAGGCTGAGTGGAGTGAATGTGCCCAGGCTGAGTGGAGTGAATGTGCCCAGGCAGAGTGGAGTGAATGTGCCCAGGCTGAGTGGAGTGGAGGTGCCCAGGCTGATTGGAGTGCAGGTTCCCAGGCAGAGTGGGACTGGAAGTGCCAGGCTGAGTGGAGTGAATGTGCCCAGGCTGAGGGGAGTGAATGATCCCAGGCTGAATGGGAGTCAATGTGCCTAGACAGAGTGGAGTGAATGTGCCCAGGCTGAGTGGAGTGGAGGTGCCCAGGCTGAGTGGAGTTGGGGTTCCCAGGCAGAGAGGGACTGGAAGTGCCCTGGCTGAGTGGAGTGAATGTGCCCAGGCTGCGTGGAGTGGAGGTTCCCAGGCTGAGTGGAGTGCAGGCTCCCAGCAGAGTGGGACTGGAAGTGCCCAGGCTGAGTAGAGTGAATGTGCCCAGGCTGAATGGAGTGGAGGTGCCCAGGCTGAGTGGAGTGCAGGTTCCCAGGCAGAGTGGGATTGGAAGTGCCCAGGCTGAGTGGAGTGAATGTGCCCAGGCTGAGTGGAGTGGAGGTGCCCAGGCTGAATGGAGTTGGGGTTCCCTGGCAGAGTGGAACTGGAAGTGCCAACGGTGAGTGGAGTGAATGTGCCCAGGCTGAGTGGAGTGGAGGTGCCCAGGCTGAGTGGAGTTGGGGTTCCCTGGCAGAGTGGGATTGGAAGTGCCAACGCTGAGTGGAGTGAATGTGCCCAGGCTGAGTGGAGTGGAGCTGCCCAGGCCGAGTGGAGTGCAGGTTCCCAGGCAGAGTGGGACTGGAAGTGCCCAGGCTGAGTGGAGTGAATGTGCCCAGGCTGAGTGGAGTGGAGGTGCCCAGGCTGAGTGGAGTTGGGGGTCCCTGGCAGAGTGGGACTGGAAGTGCCAAGGCTGAGTGGAGTGAATGTGCCCAGGCTGAGTGGAGTGGAGGTGCCCAGGCTGAGTGGAGTTGGGGTTCCCAGGCAGAGAGGGACTGGAAGTGCCCTGGCTGAGTGGAGTGAATGTGCCCAGGCTGCGTGGAGTGGAGGTTCCCAGGCTGAGTGGAGTGCAGGTTCCCAGCAGAATGGGATTGGAAGTACCCAAAGCGTCAAGTGTCACACCTCCCCCGTTCTCGGGGCGGCCCCTTGGAGCTAACTGGCTGGGTCTGGAGGGGCTGCGAGGCCGCCCAGGAGAACGGGTCCAAACCGCGTTCCGATCGGACGAGAATTGAGGGCGGGACACAGTTCCGCGGTTCACTTTCCGCCCGGGCAAAGGGCCTATAACTTGCGGCGGGAGGGCTTAAGAGTGGGCCCCCGCGAGTCGGGTGGAGAGCCGGGTGTGGAGAGGAGTAGCGGAGGTTCCCAGTCAGAGTGGGAGTGGAGGTTCCTGGGCAGAGTGGGACTGGAAGTGCCCAGGCTGAGTGGAGTGAATGTGCCCTGGCTGAGTGGAGTGGAGGTGCCCAGGCTGAGTAGAGTGCAGGCACCCAGGCAGAGTGGGATTGGAAGTGCCCAGGCTGAGTGGAGTGAATGTGCCCAGGCTGAGTGGAGTGGAGGTGCCCAAGCCGAGTGGAGTGCAGGTTCCCAGGCAGAGCTGGACTGGAAGTGCCCAGGCTGAGTGGAGTGAATGTGCCCAGGCTGAGTGGAGTGGAGGTGCCCAGGCTGAGTGGAGTTGGGGTTCCCTGGCAGAGTGGGACTGGAAGTGCCAAGGCTGAGTGGAGTGAATGTGCCAAGGCTGAGTGGAGTGGAGGTGCCCAGGCCGAGTGGAGTGCAGGTTCCCAGGCAGAGTGGGACTGAAAGTGCCCAGGCTGAGTGGAGTGAATGTGCCCCAGGCTGAATGGAGTGGAGGTGCCCAGACTGAGTGGAGTGCAGGTTCCCAGGCAGAGTGGGACTGGAAGTGCCCAGGCTGAGTGGAGTGAATGTGCCCAGGCTGAGTGGAGTGGAGGTGCCCAGGCTGAGTGGAGTTGGGGTTCCCTGGCAGAGTGGGACTGGAAGTGCCAAGGCTGAGTGGAGTGAAGGTACCCAGGCTGAGTGGAGTGGAGGTGCCCAGGCTGAGTGGAGTGCAGGTTCCCAGGAGAGTGGGACTGGAAGTGCCCAGGTTGAGTGGAGTGAATGTGCCCAGGCTGAATGGAGTGGAGGTGCCCAGGCTGAGTGGAGGTGCCCAGGCTGAGTGGAGTGCAGGTTCCCAGGCAGAGTGGGATTGGAAGTGCCCAGGCTGAGTGGAGTGAATGTACCCAGGCTGAGTGGAGTGGAGGGGCCCAGGCTGAGTCGAGTGCAGGTTCCCAGGCAGAGTGGGATTGGAAGTGCCCAGGCTGAGTGGAGTGAATGTGCCCAGGCTGAGTGGAGTGGAGGTGCCCAGGCTGAGTAGAGTTGGTGTTCCCTGACAGAGTGGGACTGGAAGTGCCCAGGCTGAGTGGAGTGAATGTGCCCAGGCTGAGTGGAGTTGAGGTGCCCAGGCTGAGTGGAGTTGGGGTTCCCTGGCAGAGTGGGACTGGAAGTGCCAACGCTGAGTGGAGTGAATGTGCCCAGGCTGAGTGGAGTGGAGGTGCCCAGGCCGAGTGGAGTGCAGGTTCCCAGGCAGAGTGGGATTGGAAGTGCCCAGGCTGAGTGGAGTAAGGTACCCAGGCTGAGTGGAGTGCAGGTGCCCAGGCTGAGTGGAGTGCAGGTTCCCAGGCAGAGTGGGATTGGAAGTGCCCAGGCTGAGTGGAGTGAATGTGCCCAGGCTGAGTGGAGTGGAGATGCCCAGGCCGAGTGGAGTGCAGGTTCCCAGGCAGAGTGGGACTGGAAGTGCCCAGGCATAGTGGAGTGAATGTGCCCAGGCTGAATGGGAGTCAATGTGCCTAGACAGAGTGGAGTGAATGTGCCCGGCCGCCGGAGCCCGAAACGTGCGTTTCCCCATTGCCTTGAATGGGCACGGAGAGAGGGGGGCGCTCTTTGGCTCGTGGCGCGGGCACCGTTGCGCCAAAGCGTCAAGTGTCACCCCTCCCCGTGCTCGGGGCGGCCCCTTGGAGCTAACTGGCTGGGTCTGGAGGGGCTGCGAGGCCGCCCAGGAGAACGGGTCGAAACCGCGTTCCGATCGGACGAGAATTGAGGGCAAGACACAGTTCCGCGGTTCACTTTCCGCCCGGGCAAAGGGCCTATTACTTGCGGCGGGAGGGCTTAAGAGTGGGCCCCCGTGAGTCGGGTGGAGAGCCGGGTGTGGAGAGGAGTAGCGGAGGTTCCCACTCAGAGTGGGAGTGGAGGTTCCTGGGCAGAGTGGGACTGGAAGTGTCCAGGCTGAGTGGAGTGAATGTGCCCTGGCTGAGTGGAGTGAATGTGGCCAGGCTGAGTGGAGTGGAGGTGCCCAGGCTGAGTGGAGTGAATGTGCCCAGGCTGACTGGAGAGAATGTGCCCAGGCTGAGTGGATTGGAGGTGCCCAGGCTGAGTGGAGTGCAGGTTCCCAGGCAGAGTGGGACTGGAAGTGCCCAGGCTGAGTGGAGTGAATGTGCCCAGGCTGAGTGGAGTGGAGGTGCCCAGGCTGAGTGGAGTTGGGGTTCCCTGGCAGAGTGGGACTGGAAGTGCCAAGGCTGAGTGGAGTGAATGTGCCCAGGCTGAGTGGAGTGGAGGTTCCCAGGCCGAGTGGAGTGCAGGTTCCCAGGCAGAGTGGGACTGGAAGTGCCCAGGCGGAGTGGAGTGAATGTGCCCAGGCTGAATGGGAGTCAATGTGCCTAGACAGAGTGGAGTGAATGTGCCCGGCCGCCGGAGCCCGAAACGTGCGTTTCCCCATTGCCTTGAATGGGCGCGGAGAGAGGGGGGCGCTTTTTGGCTCGTGGCGCGGGCACCGTTGCGCCAAAGCGTCAAGTGTCACACCTCCCCGTGCTCGGGGCGGCCCCTTGGAGCTAACTGGCTGGGTCTGGAGGGGCTGCGAGGCCGCCCAGGAGAACGGGTCCAAACCGCGTTCCGATCGGACGAGAATTGAGGGCGGGACACAGTTCCGCGGTTCACTTTCCGCCCGGGCAAAGGGCCTATAACTTGCGGCGGGAGGGCTTAAGAGTGGGCCCCCGCGAGTCGGGTGGAGAGCCGGGTGTGGAGAGGAGTAGCGGAGGTTCCCAGTCAGAGTGGGAGTGGAGGTTCCTGGGCAGAGTGGGACTGGAAGTGCCCAGGCTGAGTGGAGTGAATGTGCCCTGGCTGAGTGGAGTGAATGTGCCCAGGCTGAGTGGAGTGAATGTGCCCAGGCTGAGTGGAGTGAATGTGCCCAGGCTGACTGGAGAGAATGTGCCCAGGCTGAGTGGATTGGAGGTGCCCAGGCTGAGTGGAGTGCAGGTCCCCAGGCAGAGTGGGACTGGAAGTGCCCAGGCTGAGTGGAGTGAATGTGCCCAGGCTGAGTGGAGTGAATGATCCCAGGCTGAATGGGAGTCAATGTGCCTAGACAGAGTGGAGTGAATGTGCCCAAGCTGAGTGGAGTGGAGGTGCCCAGGCTGAGTGGAGTTGGGGTTCCCAGGCAGAGAGGGACTGGAAGTGCCCTGGCTGAGTGGAGTGAATGTGCCCAGGCTGAGTGGAGTGGAGGTGCCCAGGCTGAATGGAGTTGGGGTTCCCAGGCAGAGTGGGACTGGAAGTGCCCAGGCTGAGTGGAGTGCAGGTTCCCAGGCAGAGTGGGATTGGAAGTGCCCAGGCTGAGTGGAGTGAATGTGCCCAGGCTGACTGGAGTGGAGGTGCCCAGGCCGAGTGGAGTGCAGGTTCCCATGCAGAGTGGGACTGGAAGTGCCCAGGCGGAGTGGAGTGAATGTGCCCAGGCTGAATGGGAGTCAATGTGCCTAGACAGAGTGGAGTGAATGTGCCCAGCCGCCGGAGCCCGAAACTTGCGTTTCCCCATTGCCTTGAATGGGCGCGGAGAGAGGGGTGCGCTTTTTGGCTCGTGGCGCGGGCACCGTTGCGCCAAAGCGTCCAGTGTCACCCCTCCCCGTGCTCGGGGCGGCCCCTTGGAGCTAACTGGCTGGGTCTGGAGGGGCTGCGAGGCCGCCCAGGAGAACGGGTCCAAACCGCGTTCCGATCGGACGAGAATTGAGGGCGGGACACAGTTCCACGGTTCACTTTCCGCCCGGGCAAAGGGCCTATTACTTGCGGCGGGAGGGCTTAAGAGTGGGCCCCCGTGAGTCGGTTGGAGAGCCGGGTGTGGAGAGGAGTAGCGGAGGTTCCCAGTCAGAGTGGGAGTGGAGGTTCCTGGGCAGAGTGGGACTGGAAGTGCCCAGGCTGAGTGGAGTGAATGTGCCCTGGCTGAGTGGAGTGAATGTGGCCAGGCTGAGTGGAGTGGAGGTGCCCAGGCTGAGTAGAGTGCAGGCACCCAGGCAGAGTGGGATTGGAAGTGCCCAGGCTGAGTGGAGTGAATGTGCCCAGGCTGAGTGGAGTGGAGGTGCCCAAGCCGAGTGGAGTGCAGGTTCCCAGGCAGAGCTGGACTGGAAGTGCCCAGGCTGAGTGGAGTGAATGTGCCCAGGCTGAGTGGAGGTGCCCAGGCTGAGTGGAGTGCAGGTTCCCAGGCAGAGTGGGATTGGAAGTGCCCAGGCTGAGTGGAGTGAATGTGCCCAGGCTGAGTGGAGTGGAGGTGCCCAGGCTGAATGGAGTTGGGGTTCCCAGGCAGAGTGGGACTGGAAGTGCCCAGGCTGAGTGGAGTGCAGGTTCCCAGGCAGAGTGGGATTGGAAGTGCCCAGGCTGAGTGGAGTGAATGTGCCCAGGCTGACTGGAGTGGAGGTGCCCAGGCCGAGTGGAGTGCAGGTTCCCAGGCAGAGTGGGACTGGAAGTGCCCAGGCGGAGTGGAGTGAATGTGCCCAGGCTGAATGGGAGTCAATGTGCCTAGACAGAGTGGAGTGAATGTGCCCGGCCGCCGGAGCCCGAAACGTGCGTTTCCCCATTGCCTTGAATGGGCGCGGAGAGAGGGGGGCGCTTTTTGGCTCGTGGCGCGGGCACCGTTGCGCCAAAGCGTCAAGTGTCACCCCTCCCCGTGCTCGGGGCGGCCCCTTGGAGCTAACTGGCTGGGTCTGGAGGGGCTGCGAGGCCGCCCAGGATAACGGGTCCAAACCGCGTTCCGATCGGACGAGAATTGAGGGCGGGACACAGTTCCGCGGTTCACTTTCCGCCCGGGCAAAGGGCCTATTACTTGCGGCGGGAGGGCTTAAGAGTGGGCCCCCGTGAGTCGGGTGGAGAGCCGGGTGTGGAGAGGAGTAGCGGAGGTTCCCAGTCAGAGTGGGAGTGGAGGTTCCTGGGCAGAGTGGGACTGGAAGTGCCCAGGCTGAGTGGAGTGAATGTGCCCTGGCTGAGTGGAGTGAATGTGGCCAGGCTGAGTGGAGTGGAGGTGCCCAGGCTGAGTGGAGTCAATGTGCCCAGGCTGACTGGAGAGAATGTGCCCAGGCTGAGTGGATTGGAGGTGCCCAGGCTGAGTGGAGTGCAGGTTCCCAGGCAGAGTGGGACTGGAAGTGCCCAGGCTGAGTGGAGTGAATGTGCCCAGGCTGAGTGGAGTGGAGGTGCCCAGGCTGAGTGGAGTTGGGGTTCCCTGGCAGAGTGGGACTGGAAGTGACAAGGCTGAGTGGAGTGAATGTGCCCTGGCTGAGTGGAGTGAATGTGCCTAGGCTGAGTGGAGTGAATGTGCCCAGGCTGAGTGGAGTGAATGTGCTCAGGCTGACTGGAGAGAATGTGCCCAGGCTGAGTGGATTGGAGGTGCCCAGGCTGAGTGGAGTGCAGGTTCCCAGGCAGAGTGGGACTGGAAGTGCCCAGGCTGAGTGGAGTGAATGTGCCCAGGCTGAGTGGAGTGAATGTTCCCAGGCTGAATGGGAGTCAATGTGCCTAGACAGAGTGGAGTGAATGTGCCCAGGCTGAGTGGAGTGGAGGTGCCCAGGCTGAGTGGAGTTGGGGTTGCCAGGCAGAGAGGGACTGGAAGTGCCCTGGCTGAGTGGAGTGAATGTGCCCAGGCTGCGTGGAGTGGAGGTTCCCAGGCTGAGTGGAGTGCAGGCTCCCAGCAGAGTGGGATTGGAAGTGCCCAGGCTGAGTGGAGTGAATGTGCCCAGGCTGAGTGGAGTGGAGGTGCCCAGGCTGAATGGAGTTGGGGTTCCCAGGCAGAGTGGGACTGGAAGTGCCCAGGCTGAGTGGAGTGCAGGTTCCCAGGCAGAGTGGGATTGGAAGTGCCCAGGCTGAGTGGAGTGAATGTGCCCAGGCTGAATGGAGTGGAGGTGCCCAGGCTGAATGGAGTGGAGGTGCCCAGGCTGAGTGGAGGTGCCCAGGCAGAGTGGAGTGCAGTTTCCCAGGCAGAGTGGGATTGGAAGTGCCCAGGCTGAGTGGAGTGAATGTACCCAGGCTGAGGGGAGTGGAGGGGCCCAGGCTGAGTCGAGTGCAGGTTCCCAGGCAGAGTGGGATTGGAAGTACCCAGGCTGAGTGGAGTGAATTTGCCCAGGCTGAGTGGAGTGGAGGTGCCCAGGCTGAGTGGAGTTGGGGGTCCCTGGCAGAGTGGGACTGGAAGTGCCAAGGCTGAGTGGAGTGAATGTGCCCAGGCTGAGTGGAGTGGAGGTGCCCAGGCTGAGTGGAGTGCAGGTTCCCAGGCAGAGTGGGATTGGAAGTGCCCAGGCTGAGTGGAGTGAATGTACCCAGGCTGAGTGGAGTGGAGGTGCCCAGGCTGAGTGGAGTGCAGGTTCCCAGGCAGAGTGGGATTGGAAGTGCCCAGGCTGAGTGGAGTGAATGTGCCCAGGCTGAGTGGAGTGGAGGTGCCCAGGCTGAGTGGAGTTGGGGTTCCCTGGCAGAGTGGGACTGGAAGTGCCAAGGCTGAGTGGAGTGAATGTGCCCAGGCTGAGTGGACTGGAGGTGCCCAGGCCGAGTGGAGTGCAGGTTCCCAGGCAGAGTTGGACTGGAAGTGCCCAGGCGGAGTGGAGTGAATGTGCCCAGGCTGAGTGGATTGGAGGTGCCCAGGCTGAGTGGAGTGCAGGTTCCCAGGCAGAGTGGGACTGGAAGTGCCCAGGCTGCGTGGAGTGGAGATTCCCAGGCTGAGTGGAGTGCAGGCTCCCAGCAGAGTGGGACTGGAAGTGCCCAGGCTGAGTGGAGTGAATGTGCCCAGGCTGAGTGGAGTGAATGTGCCCAGGCAGTGTGGAGTGAATGTGCCCAGGCTGAGTGGAGTGGAGGTGCCCAGGCTGATTGGAGTGCAGGTTCCCAGGCAGAGTTGGACTGGAAGTGCCCAGGCTGAGTGGAGTGAATGTGCCCAGGCTGAGGGGAGTGAATGATCCCAGGCTGAATGGGAGTCAATGTGCCTAGACAGAGTGGAGTGAATGTGCCCAGGCTGAGTGGAGTGGAGGTGCCCAGGCTGAGTGGAGTTGGGGTTCCCAGGCAGAGAGGGACTGGAAGTGCCCTGGCTGAGTGGAGTGAATGTGCCCAGGCTGCGTGGAGTGGAGGTTCCCAGGCTGAGTGGAGTGCAGGCTCCCAGCAGAGTGGGACTGGAAGTGCCCAGGCTGAGTGGAGTGGAGGTGCCCAGGCTGAGTGGAGTGAATGTGCCCAGGCTGACTGGAGAGAATGTGCCCAGGCTGAGTGGATTGGAGGTGCCCAGGCTGAGTGGAGTGCAGGTTCCCAGGCAGAATGGGACTGGAAGTGCCCAGGCTGAGTGGAGTGAATGTGCCCAGGCTGAGTGGAGTGGAGGTGCCCAGGCCGAGTGGAGTGCAGGTTCCCAGGCAGAGTGGGACTGGAAGTGCCCAGGCGGAGTGGAGTGAATGTGCCCAGGCTGAATGGGAGTCAATGTGCCTAGACAGAGTGGAGTGAATGTGCCCAGGCTGAGTGGAGTGGAGGTGCCCAGGCTGAGTGGAGTTGGGGTTCCCAGGAAGAGAGGGACTGGAAGTGCCCTGGCTGAGTGGAGTGCAGGTTCCCAGCAGAGTGGGACTAGAAGTGCCCAGGCTGAGTGGAGTGAATGTGCCCAGGCTGAGTGGAGTGGAGGTGCCCAGGCTGAGTGGAGTTGGGGTTCCCTGGCAGAGTGGGACTGGAAGTGCCAAGGCTGAGTGGAGTGAATGTGCCCAGGCTGAGTGGAGTGGAGGTGCCCAGGCCGAGTGGAGTGCAGGTTCCCAGGCAGAGTGGGACTGGAAGTGCCCAGGCGGAGTGGAGTGAATGTGCCCAGGCTGAATGGGAGTCAATGTGCCTAGACAGAGTGGAGTGAATGTGCCCAGCCGCCGGAGCCCGAAACGTGCGTTTCCCCATTGCCTTGAATGGGCGCGGAGAGAGGGGGGCGCTTTTTGGCTCGTGGTGCGGGCACCATTGCGCCAAAGCGTCAAGTGTCACCCCTCCCCGTGCTCGGGGCGGCCCCTTGGAGCTAACTGGCTGGGTCTGGAGGGGCTGCGAGGCCGCCCAGGAGAACGGGTCCAAACCGCGTTCCGATCGGACGAGAATTGAGGGCGGGACACAGTTCCGCGGTTCACTTTCCGCCCGGGCAAAGGGCCTATTACTTGCGGCGGGAGGGCTTAAGAGTGGGCCCCCGTGAGTCGGGTGGAGAGCCAAGTGT
The DNA here is from genome assembly GCF_963514075.1 of Conger conger. Taxonomy (NCBI): domain Eukaryota; kingdom Metazoa; phylum Chordata; class Actinopteri; order Anguilliformes; family Congridae; genus Conger; species Conger conger. Next base: position 11,865 of record NW_026890450.1, read on the forward strand.
GGAGAGGAGTAGCGGACGTTCCCAGTCAGAGTGGGAGTGGAGGTTCCTGGGCAGAGTGGGACTGGAAGTGCCCAGGCTGAGTGGAGTGAATGTGCCCTGGCTGAGTGGAGTGAATGTGCCCAGGCTGACTGGAGAGAATGTGCCCAGGCTGAGTGGATTGGAGGTGCCCAGGCTGTGTGGAGTGCAGGTTCCCAGGCAGAGTGGGACTGGAAGTGCCCAGGCTGAGTGGAGTGAATGTGCCCAGACTGAGTGGAGTGAATGTTCCCAGGCTGAATGGGAGTCAATGTGCCTAGACAGAGTGGAGTGAATGTGCCCAGGCTGAGTGGAGTGGAGGTGCCCAGGCTGAGTGGAGTTGGGGTTCCCAGGCAGAGAGGGACTGGAAGTGCCCTGGCTGAGTGGAGTGAATGTCCCCAGGCTGAGTGGATTGCATGTGCTCAGGCTGAGTGGAGTGCAGGTTCCCTGGCAGAGTGGGATTGGAAGTGCCCAGGCTGAGTGGAGTGAATGTGCCAAGGCTGACTGGAGTGGAGGTGCCCAGGCCGAGTGGAGTGCAGGTTCCCAGGCAGAGTGGGACTGGAAGTGCCCAGGCGGAGTGGAGTGAATGTGCCCAGGCTGAATGGGAGTCAATGTGCCTAGACAGAGTGGAGTGAATGTGCCCGGCCGCCGGAGCCCGAAACGTGCGTTTCCCCATTGCCTTGAATGGGCGCGGAGAGAGGGGGGCGCTTTTTGGCTCGTGGCGCGGGCACCGTTGCGCCAAAGCGTGAAGTGTCACACCTCCCCGTGCTCGGGGCGGCCCCTTGGAGTTAACTGGCTGGGTCTGGAGGGGCTGCGAGGCCGCCCAGGAGAACGGGTCCAAACCGCGTTCCGATCGGACGAGAATTGAGGGCGGGACAAAGTTCCGCGGTTCACTTTCCGCCCGGGCATAGGGCCTATAACTTGCGGCGGGAGGGCTTAAGAGTGGGCCCCCGCGAGTCGGGTGGAGAGCCGGGTGTGGAGAGGAGTAGCGGAGGTTCCCAGTCAGAGTGGGAGTGGAGGTTCCTGGGCAGAGTGGGACTGGAAGTGCCCAGGCTGAGTGGAGTGAATGTGCCCTGGCTGAGTGGAGTCAATGTGCCCAGGCTGAGTGGAGTGGAGGTGCCCAGGCTGAGTAGAGTGCAGGCACCCAGGCAGAGTGGGATTGGAAGTGCCCAGGCTGAGTGGTACTGGAAGTGCCCAGGCTGAGTGGAGTGAATGTGCCCAGGCTGAGTGGAGTGAATGTTCCCAGGCTGAATGGGAGTCAATGTGCCTAGACAGAGTGGAGTGAATGTGCCCAGGCTGAGTGGAGTGGAGGTGCCCAGGCTGAGTGGAGTTGGGGTTCCCAGGCAGAGTGGAGTGCAGGTTCCCAGCAGAATGGGATTGGAAGTACCCAGGCTGAGTGGAGTGGAGGTGCCCAGGCTGAGTGGAGTGCTGGTTCCCAGGCAGAGTGGGATTGGAAGTTCCCAGGCTGAGTGGAGTGAATGTCCCCAGGCTGAATGGAGTGGAGGTGCCCAGGCTGAGTGGAGTGCAGGTTCCCAGGCAGAGTGGGACTGGAAGTGCCCAGGCTGAGTGGAGTGAATGTGCCCAGGCTGAATGGGAGTCAATGTGCCTAGACAGAGTGGAGTGAATGTGCCCGGCCGCCGGAGGCCGAAACGTGCGTTTCCCCATTGCCTTGAATGGGCGCGGAGAGAGGGGGGCGCTTTTTGGCTCGTGGCGCGGGCACCGTTGCGCCAAAGCGTCAAGTGTCACACCTCCCCGTGCTCGGGGCGGCCCCTTGGAGTTAACTGGCTGGGTCTGGAGGGGCTGCGAGGCCGCCCAAGAGAACGGGTCCAAACCGCGTTCCGATCGGTCGAGAATTGAGGGCGGGACACAGTTCCGCGGTTCACTTTCCGCCCGGGCATAGGGCCTATAACTTGCGGCGGGAGGGCTTAAGAGTGGGCCCCCGCGAGTCGGGTGGAGAGCCGGGTGTGGAGAGGAGTAGCGGAGGTTCCCAGTCAGAGTGGGAGTGGAGGTTCCTGGGCAGAGTGGGACTGGAAGTGCCCAGGCTGAGTGGAGTGAATGTGCCCTGGCTGAGTGGAGTGAATGTGCCCAGGCTGAGTGGAGTGGAGGTGCCCAGGCTGAGTAGAGTGCAGGCACCCAGGCAGAGTGGGATTGGAAGTGCCCAGGCTGAGTGGAGTGAATGTGCCCAGGCTGAGTGGAGTGGAGGTGCCCAGGCTGAGTGGAGTGCAGGTTCTCAGGCAGAGTGGGACTGGAAGTGCCCAGGCTGAGTGGAGTGAATGTGCCCAGGCTGAGTGGAGTGGAGGTGCCCAGGCTGAGTGGAGTTGGGGTTCCCTGGCAGAGTGGGACTGGAAGTGCCAAGGCTGAGTGGAGTGAATGTGCCCAGGCTGAGTGGAGTGGAGGTGCCCAGGCCGAGTGGAGTGCAGGTTCCCAGGCAGAGTGGGACTGGAAGTGCCCAGGCTGAGTGGAGTGAAGGTACCCAGGCTGAGTGGAGTGGAGGTGCCCAGGCTGAGTGGAGTGCAGGTTCCCAGCAGAGTGGGACTGGAAGTGCCCAGGCTGAGTGGAGTGAATGTGCCCAGGCTGAATGGAGTGGAGGTGCCCAGGCTGAATGGAGTGGAGGTGCCCAGGCTGAGTGGAGGTGCCCAGGCAGAGTGGAGTGGAGTTTCCCAGGCAGAGTGGGATTGGAAGTGCCCAGGCTGAGTGGAGTGAATGTACCCAGGCTGAGGGGAGTGGAGGGGCCCAGGCTGAGTCGAGTGCAGGTTCCCAGGCAGAGTGGGATTGGAAGTACCCAGGCTGAGTGGAGTGAATTTGCCCAGGCTGAGTGGAGTGGAGGTGCCCAGGCTGAGTGGAGTTGGGGGTCCCTGGCAGAGTGGGACTGGAAGTGCCAAGGCTGAGTGGAGTGAATGTGCCCAGGCTGAGTGGAGTGGAGGTGCCCAGGCTGAGTGGAGTGCAGGTTCCCAGGCAGAGTGGGATTGGAAGTGCCCAGGCTGAGTGGAGTGAATGTACCCAGGCTGAGTGGAGTGGAGGTGTCCAGGCTGAGTGGAGTGCAGGTTCCCAGGCAGAGTTGGATTGGAAGTGCCCAGGCTGAGTGGAGTGAATGTGCCCAGGCTGAGTGGAGTGGAGGTGCCCAGGCTGAGTGGAGTTGGGGTTCCCTGGCAGAGTGGGACTGGAAGTGCCAAGGCTGAGTGGAGTGAATGTGCCCAGGCTGAGTGGACTGGAGGTGCCCAGGCCGAGTGGAGTGCAGGTTCCCAGGCAGAGTTGGACTGGAAGTGCCCAGGCGGAGTGGAGTGAATGTGCCCAGGCTGAGTGGATTGGAGGTGCCCAGGCTGAGTGGAGTGCAGGTTCCCAGGCAGAGTGGGACTGGAAGTGCCCAGGCTGCGTGGAGTGGAGGTTCCCAGGCTGAGTGGAGTGCAGGCTCCCAGCAGAGTGGGACTGCAAGTGCCCAGGCTGAGTGGAGTGAATGTGCCCAGGCTGAGTGGAGTGAATGTGCCCAGGCAGAGTGGAGTGAATGTGCCCAGGCTGAGTGGAGTGGAGGTGCCCAGGCTGATTGGAGTGCAGGTTCTCAGGCAGAGTGGGACTGGAAGTGCCCAGGCTGAGTGGAGTGAATGTGCCCAGGCTGAGGGGAGTGAATGATCCCAGGCTGAATGGGAGTCAATGTGCCTAGACAGAGTGGAGTGAATGTGCCCAGGCTGAGTGGAGTGGAGGTGCCCAGGCTGAGTGGAGTTGGGGTTCCCAGGCAGAGAGGGACTGGAAGTGCCCTGGCTGAGTGGAGTGAATGTGCCCAGGCTGCGTGGAGTGGAGGTTCCCAGGCTGAGTGGAGTGCAGGCTCCCAGCAGAGTGGGACTGGAAGTGCCCAGGCTGAGTAGAGTGAATGTGCCCAGGCTGAATGGAGTGGAGGTGCCCAGGCTGAGTGGAGTGCAGGTTCCCAGGCAGAGTGGGATTGGAAGTGCCCAGGCTGAGTGGAGTGAATGTGCCCAGACTGAGTGGAGTGAATGTTCCCAGGCTGAATGGGAGTCAATGTGCCTAGACAGAGTGGAGTGAATGTGCCCAGGCTGAGTGGAGTGGAGGTGCCCAGGCTGAGTGGAGTTGGGGTTCCCAGGCAGAGTGGGACTGGAAGTGCCCTGGCTGAGTGGAGTGAATGTCCCCAGGCTGAGTGGATTGCATGTGCCCAGGCTGAGTGGAGTGCAGGTTCCCTGGCAGAGTGGGATTGGAAGTGCCCAGGCTGAGTGGAGTGAATGTGCCAAGGCTGACTGGAGTGGAGGTGCCCAGGCCGAGTGGAGTGCAGGTTCCCAGGCAGAGTGGGACTGGAAGTGCCCAGGCGGAGTGGAGTGAATGTGCCCAGGCTGAATGGGAGTCAATGTGCCTAGACAGAGTGGAGTGAATGTGCCCGGCCGCCGGAGCCCGAAACGTGCGTTTCCCCATTGCCTTGAATGGGCGCGGAGAGAGGGGGGCGCTTTTTGGCTCGTGGCGCGGGCACCGTTGCGCCAAAGCGTGAAGTGTCACACCTCCCCGTGCTCGGGGCGGCCCCTTGGAGTTAACTGGCTGGGTCTGGAGGGGCTGCGAGGCCGCCCAGGAGAACGGGTCCAAACCGCGTTCCGATCGGACGAGAATTGAGGGCGGGACAAAGTTCCGCGGTTCACTTTCCGCCCGGGCATAGGGCCTATAACTTGCGGCGGGAGGGCTTAAGAGTGGGCCCCCGCGAGTCGGGTGGAGAGCCGGGTGTGGAGAGGAGTAGCGGAGGTTCCCAGTCAGAGTGGGAGTGGAGGTTCCTGGGCAGAGTGGGACTGGAAGTGCCCAGGCTGAGTGGAGTGAATGTGCCCTGGCTGAGTGGAGTCAATGTGCCCAGGCTGAGTGGAGTGGAGGTGCCCAGGCTGAGTAGAGTGCAGGCACCCAGGCAGAGTGGGATTGGAAGTGCCCAGGCTGAGTGGTACTGGAAGTGCCCAGGCTGAGTGGAGTGAATGTGCCCAGGCTGAGTGGAGTGAATGTTCCCAGGCTGAATGGGAGTCAATGTGCCTAGACAGAGTGGAGTGAATGTGCCCAGGCTGAGTGGAGTGGAGGTGCCCAGGCTGAGTGGAGTTGGGGTTCCCAGGCAGAGAGGGACTGGAAGTGCCCTCGCTGAGTGGAGTGAATGTGCCCAGGCTGCGTGGAGTGGAGGTTCCCAGGCTGAGTGGAGTGCAGGTTCCCAGCAGAATGGGATTGGAAGTACCCAGGCTGAGTGGAGTGGAGGTGCCCAGGCTGAGTGGAGTGCTGGTTCCCAGGCAGAGTGGGATTGGAAGTTCCCAGGCTGAGTGGAGTGAATGTCCCCAGGCTGAATGGAGTGGAGGTGCCCAGGCTGAGTGGAGTGCAGGTTCCCAGGCAGAGTGGGACTGGAAGTGCCCAGGCTGAGTGGAGTGAATGTGCCCAGGCTGAATGGGAGTCAATGTGCCTAGACAGAGTGGAGTGAATGTGCCCGGCCGCCGGAGGCCGAAACGTGCGTTTCCCCATTGCCTTGAATGGGCGCGGAGAGAGGGGGGCGCTTTTTGGCTCGTGGCGCGGGCACCGTTGCGCCAAAGCGTCAAGTGTCACACCTCCCCGTGCTCGGGGCGGCCCCTTGGAGTTAACTGGCTGGGTCTGGAGGGGCTGCGAGGCCGCCCAAGAGAACGGGTCCAAACCGCGTTCCGATCGGTCGAGAATTGAGGGCGGGACACAGTTCCGCGGTTCACTTTCCGCCCGGGCATAGGGCCTATAACTTGCGGCGGGAGGGCTTAAGAGTGGGCCCCCGCGAGTCGGGTGGAGAGCCGGGTGTGGAGAGGAGTAGCGGAGGTTCCCAGTCAGAGTGGGAGTGGAGGTTCCTGGGCAGAGTGGGACTGGAAGTGCCCAGGCTGAGTGGAGTGAATGTGCCCTGGCTGAGTGGAGTGAATGTGCCCAGGCTGAGTGGAGTGGAGGTGCCCAGGCTGAGTAGAGTGCAGGCACCCAGGCAGAGTGGGATTGGAAGTGCCCAGGCTGAGTGGAGTGAATGTGCCCAGGCTGAGTGGAGTGGAGGTGCCCAGGCCGAGTGGAGTGCAGGTTCTCAGGCAGAGTGGGACTGGAAGTGCCCAGGCTGAGTGGAGTGAATGTGCCCAGGCTGAGTGGAGTGGAGGTGCCCAGGCTGAGTGGAGTTGGGGTTCCCTGGCAGAGTGGGACTGGAAGTGCCAAGGCTGAGTGGAGTGAATGTGCCCAGGCTGAGTGGAGTGGAGGTGCCCAGGCCGAGTGGAGTGCAGGTTCCCAGGCAGAGTGGGACAGGAAGTGCCCAGGCTGAGTGGAGTGAAGGTACCCAGGCTGAGTGGAGTGGAGGTGCCCAGGCTGAGTGGAGTGCAGGTTCCCAGCAGAGTGGGACTGGAAGTGCCCAGGCTGAGTGGAGTGAATGTGCCCAGGCTGAATGGAGTGGAGGTGCCCAGGCTGAATGGAGTGGAGGTGCCCAGGCTGAGTGGAGGTGCCCAGGCAGAGTGGAGTGCAGTTTCCCAGGCAGAGTGGGATTGGAAGTGCCCAGGCTGAGTGGAGTGAATGTACCCAGGCTGAGGGGAGTGGAGGGGCCCAGGCTGAGTCGAGTGCAGGTTCCCAGGCAGAGTGGGATTGGAAGTACCCAGGCTGAGTGGAGTGAATTTGCCCAGGCTGAGTGGAGTGGAGGTGCCCAGGCTGAGTGGAGTTGGGGGTCCCTGGCAGAGTGGGACTGGAAGTGCCAAGGCTGAGTGGAGTGAATGTGCCCAGGCTGAGTGGAGTGGAGGTGCCCAGGCTGAGTGGAGTGCAGGTTCCCAGGCAGAGTGGGATTGGAAGTGCCCAGGCTGAGTGGAGTGAATGTACCCAGGCTGAGTGGAGTGGAGGTGTCCAGGCTGAGTGGAGTGCAGGTTCCCAGGCAGAGTTGGATTGGAAGTGCCCAGGCTGAGTGGAGTGAATGTGCCCAGGCTGAGTGGAGTGGAGGTGCCCAGGCTGAGTGGAGTTGGGGTTCCCTGGCAGAGTGGGACTGGAAGTGCCAAGGCTGAGTGGAGTGAATGTGCCCAGGCTGAGTGGACTGGAGGTGCCCAGGCCGAGTGGAGTGCAGGTTCCCAGGCAGAGTTGGACTGGAAGTGCCCAGGCGGAGTGGAGTGAATGTGCCCAGGCTGAATGGAGTGGAGGTGCCCAGGCTGAATGGAGTGGAGGTGCCCAGGCTGAGTGGAGGTGCCCAGGCAGAGTGGAGTGCAGTTTCCCAGGCAGAGTGGGATTGGAAGTGCCCAGGCTGAGTGGAGTGAATGTACCCAGGCTGAGGGGAGTGGAGGGGCCCAGGCTGAGTCGAGTGCAGGTTCCCAGGCAGAGTGGGATTGGAAGTACCCAGGCTGAGTGGAGTGAATGTGCCCAGGCTGAGTGGAGTGGAGGTGCCCAGGCCGAGTGGAGTGCAGGCACCCAGGCAGAGTGGGATTGGAAGTGCCCAGGCTGAGTGGAGTGAATGTGCCCAGGCTGAGTGGAGTGGAGGTGCCCAGGCCGAGTGGAGTGCAGGTTCCCAGGCAGAGTGGGACTGGAAGTGCCCAGGCTGAGTGGAGTGAATGTGCCCAGGCTGAGTGGAGTGGAGGTGCCCAGGCTGAGTGGAGTTGGGGTTCCCTGGCAGAGTGGGACTGGAAGTGCCAAGGCTGAGTGGAGTGAATGTGCCCAGGCTGAGTGGAGTGGAGGTGCCCAGGCCGAGTGGAGTGCAGGCACCCAGGCAGAGTGGGATTGGAAGTGCCCAGGCTGAGTCGAGTGAATGTGCCCAGGCTGAGTGGAGTGGAGGTGCCCAGGCCGAGTGGAGTGCAGGTTCCCAGGCAGAGTGGGACTGAAAGTGCCCAGGCTGAGTGGAGTGAATGTGCCCAGGCTTAGTGGAGTGGAGGTGCCCAGGCTGAGTGGAGTGGAGGTGCCCAGGCCGAGTGGAGTGCAGGCACCCAGGCAGAGTGGGATTGGAAGTGCCCAGGCTGAGTGGAGTGAATGTGCCCAGGCTGAGTGGAGTGGAGGTGCCCAGGCCGAGTGGAGTGCAGGTTCCCAGGCAGAGTGGGACTGGAAGTGCCCAGGCTGAGTGGAGTGAATGTGTCCAGGCTGAGTGGAGTGGAGGTGCCCAGGCTGAGTGGAGTTGGGGTTCCCTGGCAGAGTGGGACTGGAAGTGCCAAGGCTGAGTGGAGTGAATGTGCCCAGGCTGAGTGGAGTGGAGGTGCCCTGGCCGAGTGGAGTGCAGGTTCCCAGGCAGAGTGGGACTGAAAGTGCCCAGGCTGAGTGGAGTGAATGTGCCCAGGCTTAGTGGAGTGGAGGTGCCCAGGCTGAGTGGAGTTGGGGTTCCCTGGCAGAGTGGGACTGAAAGTGCCAAGGCTGAGTGGAGTGAAGGTACCCAGGCTGAGTGGAGTGGAGGTGCCCAGGCTGAGTGGAGTGCAGGTTCCCAGGCAGAGTGGGATTGGAAGTGCCAAGGCTGAGTGGAGTGAATGTGCCCAGGCTGAGTGGAGTGGAGGTGCCCAGGCTGAGTGGAGTTGGGGTTCCCTGGCAGAGTGGGACTGGAAGTGCCCAGGCTGAGTGGAGTGAATGTGCCCAGGCTGAGTGGAGTGGAGGTGCCCTGGCCGAGTGGAGTGCAGGTTCCCAGGCAGAGTGGGACTGAAAGTGCCCAGGCTGAGTGGAGTGAATGTGCCCAGGCTGAGTGGAGTGGAGGTGCCCAGGCTGAGTGGAGTTGGGGTTCCCTGGCAGAGTGGGACTGAAAGTGCCAAGGCTGAGTGGAGTGAAGGTACCCAGGCTGAGTGGAGTGGAGGTGCCCAGGCTGAGTCGAGTGCAGGTTCCCAGGCAGAGTGGGATTGGAAGTGCCCAGGCTGAGTGGAGTGAATGTGCCCAGGCTGAGTGGAGTGGAGGTGCCCAGGCTGAGTAGAGTTGGGGTTCCCTGACAGAGTGGGACTGGAAGTGCCAACGGTGAGTGGAGTGAATGTGCCCAGGCTGAGTGGAGTGGAGGTGCCCAGGCTGAGTGGAGTTGGGGTTCCCTGGCAGAGTGGGACTGGAAGTGCCAACGCTGAGTGGAGTGAATGTGCCCAGGCTGAGTGGAGTGGAGGTGCCCAGGCTGAGTGGAGTGCAGGTTCCCAGGCAGAGTGGGATTGGAAGTGCCCAGGCTGAGTGGAGTAATGTACCCAGGCTGAGTGGAGTGCAGGTGCCCAGGCTGAGTGGAGTGCAGGTTCCCAGGCAGAGTGGGACTGGAAGTGCCAAGGCTGAGTGGAGTGAATGTGCCCAGGCTGAGTGGAGTGGAGGTGCCCAGGCCGAGTGGAGTGCAGGTTCCCAGGCAGAGTGGGACAGGAAGTGCCCAGGGTGAGTGGAGTGAAGGTACCCAGGCTGAGTGGAGTGGAGGTGCCCAGGCTGAGTGGAGTGCAGGTTCCCAGCAGAGTGGGACTGGAAGTGCCCAGGCTGAGTGGAGTGAATGTGCCCAGGCTGAATGGAGTGGAGGTGCCCAGGCTGAATGGAGTGGAGGTGCCCAGGCTGAGTGGAGGTGCCCAGGCAGAGTGGAGTGCAGTTTCCCAGGCAGAGTGGGATTGGAAGTGCCCAGGCTGAGTGGAGTGAATGTACCCAGGCTGAGGGGAGTGGAGGGGCCCAGGCTGAGTCGAGTGCAGGTTCCCAGGCAGAGTGGGATTGGAAGTACCCAGGCTGAGTGGAGTGAATTTGCCCAGGCTGAGTGGAGTGGAGGTGCCCAGGCTGAGTGGAGTTGGGGGTCCCTGGCAGAGTGGGACTGGAAGTGCCAAAGCTGAGTGGAGTGAATGTGCCCAGGCTGAGTGGAGTGGAGGTGCCCAGGCTGAGTGGAGTGCAGGTTCCCAGGCAGAGTGGGATTGGAAGTGCCCAGGCTGAGTGGAGTGAATGTACCCAGGCTGAGTGGAGTGGAGGTGTCCAGGCTGAGTGGAGTGCAGGTTCCCAGGCAGAGTTGGATTGGAAGTGCCCAGGCTGAGTGGAGTGAATGTGCCCAGGCTGAGTGGAGTGGAGGTGCCCAGGCTGAGTGGAGTTGGGGTTCCCTGGCAGAGTGGGACTGGAAGTGCCAAGGCTGAGTGGAGTGAATGTGCCCAGGCTGAGTGGACTGGAGGTGCCCAGGCCGAGTGGAGTGCAGGTTCCCAGGCAGAGTTGGACTGGAAGTGCCCAGGCGGAGTGGAGTGAATGTGCCCAGGCTGAATGGAGTGGAGGTGCCCAGGCTGAATGGAGTGGAGGTGCCCAGGCTGAGTGGAGGTGCCCAGGCAGAGTGGAGTGCAGTTTCCCAGGCAGAGTGGGATTGGAAGTGCCCAGGCTGAGTGGAGTGAATGTACCCAGGCTGAGGGGAGTGGAGGGGCCCAGGCTGAGTCGAGTGCAGGTTCCCAGGCAGAGTGGGATTGGAAGTACCCAGGCTGAGTGGAGTGAATGTGCCCAGGCTGAGTGGAGTGGAGGTGCCCAGGCCGAGTGGAGTGCAGGCACCCAGGCAGAGTGGGATTGGAAGTGCCCAGGCTGAGTGGAGTGAATGTGCCCAGGCTGAGTGGAGTGGAGGTGCCCAGGCCGAGTGGAGTGCAGGTTCCCAGGCAGAGTGGGACTGGAAGTGCCCAGGCTGAGTGGAGTGAATGTGCCCAGGCTGAGTGGAGTGGAGGTGCCCAGGCTGAGTGGAGTTGGGGTTCCCTGGCAGAGTGGGACTGGAAGTGCCAAGGCTGAGTGGAGTGAATGTGCCCAGGCTGAGTGGACTGGAGGTGCCCAGGCCGAGTGGAGTGCAGGTTCCCAGGCAGAGTTGGACTGGAAGTGCCCAGGCGGAGTGGAGTGAATGTGCCCAGGCTGAATGGAGTGGAGGTGCCCAGGCTGAATGGAGTGGAGGTGCCCAGGCTGAGTGGAGGTGCCCAGGCAGAGTGGAGTGCAGTTTCCCAGGCAGAGTGGGATTGGAAGTGCCCAGGCTGAGTGGAGTGAATGTACCCAGGCTGAGGGGAGTGGAGGGGCCCAGGCTGAGTCGAGTGCAGGTTCCCAGGCAGAGTGGGATTGGAAGTACCCAGGCTGAGTGGAGTGAATGTGCCCAGGCTGAGTGGAGTGGAGGTGCCCAGGCCGAGTGGAGTGCAGGCACCCAGGCAGAGTGGGATTGGAAGTGCCCAGGCTGAGTGGAGTGAATGTGCCCAGGCTGAGTGGAGTGGAGGTGCCCAGGCCGAGTGGAGTGCAGGTTCCCAGGCAGAGTGGGACTGGAAGTGCCCAGGCTGAGTGGAGTGAATGTGCCCAGGCTGAGTGGAGTGGAGGTGCCCAGGCTGAGTGGAGTTGGGGTTCCCTGGCAGAGTGGGACTGGAAGTGCCAAGGCTGAGTGGAGTGAATGTGCCCAGGCTGAGTGGAGTGGAGGTGCCCAGGCCGAGTGGAGTGCAGGCACCCAGGCAGAGTGGGATTGGAAGTGCCCAGGCTGAGTGGAGTGAATGTGCCCAGGCTGAGTGGAGTGGAGGTGCCCAGGCCGAGTGGAGTGCAGGTTCCCAGGCAGAGTGGGACTGGAAGTGCCCAGGCTGAGTGGAGTGAATGTGTCCAGGCTGAGTGGAGTGGAGGTGCCCAGGCTGAGTGGAGTTGGGGTTCCCTGGCAGAGTGGGACTGGAAGTGCCAAGGCTGAGTGGAGTGAATGTGCCCAGGCTGAGTGGAGTGGAGGTGCCCTGGCCGAGTGGAGTGCAGGTTCCCAGGCAGAGTGGGACTGAAAGTGCCCAGGCTGAGTGGAGTGAATGTGCCCAGGCTTAGTGGAGTGGAGGTGCCCAGGCTGAGTGGAGTTGGGGTTCCCTGGCAGAGTGGGACTGAAAGTGCCAAGGCTGAGTGGAGTGAAGGTACCCAGGCTGAGTGGAGTGGAGGTGCCCAGGCTGAGTGGAGTGCAGGTTCCCAGGCAGAGTGGGATTGGAAGTGCCAAGGCTGAGTGGAGTGAATGTGCCCAGGCTGAGTGGAGTGGAGGTGCCCAGGCTGAGTGGAGTTGGGGTTCCCTGGCAGAGTGGGACTGGAAGTGCCCAGGCTGAGTGGAGTGAATGTGCCCAGGCTGAGTGGAGTGGAGGTGCCCTGGCCGAGTGGAGTGCAGGTTCCCAGGCAGAGTGGGACTGAAAGTGCCCAGGCTGAGTGGAGTGAATGTGCCCAGGCTGAGTGGAGTGGAGGTGCCCAGGCTGAGTGGAGTTGGGGTTCCCTGGCAGAGTGGGACTGAAAGTGCCAAGGCTGAGTGGAGTGAAGGTACCCAGGCTGAGTGGAGTGGAGGTGCCCAGGCTGAGTGGAGTGCAGGTTCCCAGGCAGAGTGGGATTGGAAGTGCCAAGGCTGAGTGGAGTGAATGTGCCCAGGCTGAGTGGAGTGGAGGTGCCCAGGCTGAGTGGAGTTGGGGTTCCCTGGCAGAGTGGGATTGGAAGTGCCCAGGCTGAGTGGAGTGAATGTGCCCAGGCTGAGTGGAGTGGAGGTGCCCAGGCTGAGTGGAGTTGGGGTTCCCTGGCAGAGTGGGACTGGAAGTGCCAAGGCTGAGTGGAGTGAAGGTACCCAGGCTGAGTGGAGTGGAGGTGCCCAGGCTGAGTGGAGTGCAGGTTCCCAGCAGAGTGGGACTGGAAGTGCCCAGGCTGAGTGGAGTGAATGTGCCCAGGCTGAATGGAGTGGAGGTGCCCAGGCTGAGTGGAGGTGCCCAGGCTGAGTGGAGTGCAGGTTCCCAGGCAGAGTGGGATTGGAAGTGCCCAGGCTGAGTGGAGTGAATGTACCCAGGCTGAGTGGAGTGGAGGGGCCCAGGCTGAGTCGAGTGCAGGTTCCCAGGCAGAGTGGGATTGGAAGTGCCCAGGCTGAGTGGAGTGAATGTGCCCAGCCTGAGTGGAGTGGAGGTGCCCAGGCTGAGTAGAGTTGGGGTTCCCTGACAGAGTGGGACTGGAAGTGCCAACGGTGAGTGGAGTGAATGTGCCCAGGCTGAGTGGAGTGGAGGTGCCCAGGCTGAGTGGAGTTGGGGTTCCCTGGCAGAGTGGGACTGGAAGTGCCAACGCTGAGTGGAGTGAATGTGCCCAGGCTGAGTGGAGTGGAGGTGCCCAGGCTGAGTGGAGTGCAGGTTCCCAGGCAGAGTGGGATTGGAAGTGCCCAGGCTGAGTGGAGTAATGTACCCAGGCTGAGTGGAGTGCAGGTGCCCAGGCTGAGTGGAGTGCAGGTTCCCAGGCAGAGTGGGATTGGAAGTGCCCAGGCTGAGTGGAGTGAATGTGCCCAGGCTGAGTGGAGTGGAGGTGCCCAGGCCGAGTGGAGTGCAGGTTCCCAGGCAGAGTGGGACTGGAAGTGCCCAGGCGGAGTGGAGTGAATGTGCCCAGGCTGAATGGGATTCAATGTGCCTAGACAGAGTGGAGTGAATGTGCCCGGCCGCCGGAGCCCGAAACGTGCGTTTCCCCATTGCCTTGAATGGGCGCGGAGAGAGGGGGGCACTTTTTGGCTCGTGGCGCGGTCACCGTTGCGCCAAAGCGTCAAGTGTCACACCTCCCCGTGCTCGGGGCGGCCCCTTGGAGCTAACTAACGGGGTTTGGAGGGGCTGCGAGGCCGCCCAGGAGAACGGGTCCAAACCGCGTTCCGATCGGACGAGAATTGAGGGCGGGACACAGTTCCGCGGTTCACTTTCCGCCCGGGCAAAGGGCCTATAACTTGCGGCGGGAGGGCTTAAGAGTGGGCCCCCGCGAGTCGGGTGGAGAGCCGGGTGTGGAGAGGAGTAGCGGAGGTTCCCAGTCAGAGTGGGAGTGGAGGTTCCTGGGCAGAGTGGGACTGGAAGTGCCCAGGCTGAGTGGAGTGAATGTGCCCTGGCTGAGTGGAGTGAATGTGCCCAGGCTGAGTGGAGTGGAGGTGCCCAGGCCGAGTGGAGTGCAGGTTCCCAGGCAGAGTGGGACTGGAAGTGCCAAGGCTGAGTGGAGTGAATGTGCCCAGGCTGAGTGGAGTGGAGGTGCCCAGGCCGAGTGGAGTGCAGGCACCCAGGCAGAGTGGGATTGGAAGTGCCCAGGCTGAGTGGAGTGAATGTGCCCAGGCTGAGTGGAGTGGAGGTGCCCAGGCCGAGTGGAGTGCAGGTTCCCAGGCAGAGTGGGACTGGAAGTGCCCAGGCTGAGTGGAGTGAATGTGCCCAGGCTGAGGGGAGTGAATGATCCCAGGCTGAATGGGAGTCAATGTGCCTAGACAGAGTGGAGTGAATGTGCCCAGGCTGAGTGGAGTGGAGGTGCCCAGGCTGAGTGGAGTTGGGGTTCCCAGGCAGAGAGGGACTGGAAGTGCCCTGGCTGAGTGGAGTGAATGTGCCCAGGCTGCGTGGAGTGGAGGTTCCCAGGCTGAGTGGAGTGCAGGCTCCCAGCAGAGTGGGACTGGAAGTGCCCAGGCTGAGTAGAGTGAATGTGCCCAGGCTGAATGGAGTGGAGGTGCCCAGGCTGAGTGGAGTGCAGGTTCCCAGGCAGAGTGGGATTGGAAGTGCCCAGGCTGAGTGGAGTGAATGTGCCCAGACTGAGTGGAGTGAATGTTCCCAGGCTGAATGGGAGTCAATGTGCCTAGACAGAGTGGAGTGAATGTGCCCAGGCTGAGTGGAGTGGAGGTGCCCAGGCTGAGTGGAGTTGGGGTTCCCAGGCAGAGAGGGACTGGAAGTGCCCTGGCTGAGTGGAGTGAATGTCCCCAGGCTGAGTGGATTGCATGTGCCCAGGCTGAGTGGAGTGCAGGTTCCCTGGCAGAGTGGGATTGGAAGTGCCCAGGCTGAATGGAGTGAATGTGCCAAGGCTGACTGGAGTGGAGGTGCCCAGGCCGAGTGGAGTGCAGGTTCCCAGGCAGAGTGGGACTGGAAGTGCCCAGGCGGAGTGGAGTGAATGTGCCCAGGCTGAATGGGAGTCAATGTGCCTAGACAGAGTGGAGTGAATGTGCCCGGCCGCCGGAGCCCGAAACGTGCGTTTCCCCATTGCCTTGAATGGGCGCGGAGAGAGGGGGGCGCTTTTAGGCTCGTGGCGCGGGCACCGTTGCGCCAAAGCGTGAAGTGTCACACCTCCCCGTGCTCGGGGCGGCCCCTTGGAGTTAACTGGCTGGGTCTGGAGGGGCTGCGAGGCCGCCCAGGAGAACGGGTCCAAACCGCGTTCCGATCGGACGAGAATTGAGGGCGGGACAAAGTTCCGCGGTTCACTTTCCGCCCGGGCATAGGGCCTATAACTTGCGGCGGGAGGGCTTAAGAGTGGGCCCCCGCGAGTCGGGTGGAGAGCCGGGTGTGGAGAGGAGTAGCGGAGGTTCCCAGTCAGAGTGGGAGTGGAGGTTCCTGGGCAGAGTGGGACTGGAAGTGCCCAGGCTGAGTGGAGTGAATGTGCCCTGGCTGAGTGGAGTGAATGTGCCCAGGCTGAGTGGAGTGGAGGTGCCCAGGCTGAGTAGAGTGCAGGCACCCAGGCAGAGTGGGATTGGAAGTGCCCAGGCTGAGTGGTACTGGAAGTGCCCAGGCTGAGTGGAGTGAATGTGCCCAGGCTGAGTGGAGTGAATGTTCCCAGGCTGAATGGGAGTCAATGTGCCTAGACAGAGTGGAGTGAATGTGCCCAGGCTGAGTGGAGTGGAGGTGCCCAGGCTGAGTGGAGTTGGGGTTCCCAGGCAGAGAGGGACTGGAAGTGCCCTCGCTGAGTGGAGTGAATGTGCCCAGGCTGCGTGGAGTGGAGGTTCCCAGGCTGAGTGGAGTGCAGGTTCCCAGCAGAATGGGATTGGAAGTACCCAGGCTGAGTGGAGTGGAGGTGCCCAGGCTGAGTGGAGTGCTGGTTCCCAGGCAGAGTGGGATTGGAAGTTCCCAGGCTGAGTGGAGTGAATGTCCCCAGGCTGAATGGAGTGGAGGTGCCCAGGCTGAGTGGAGTGCAGGTTCCCAGGCAGAGTGGGACTGGAAGTGCCCAGGCTGAGTGGAGTGAATGTGCCCAGGCTGAATGGGAGTCAATGTGCCTAGACAGAGTGGAGTGAATGTGCCCGGCCGCCGGAGGCCGAAACGTGCGTTTCCCCATTGCCTTGAATGGGCGCGGAGAGAGGGGGGCGCTTTTTGGCTCGTGGCGCGGGCACCGTTGCGCCAAAGCGTCAAGTGTCACACCTCCCCGTGCTCGGGGCGGCCCCTTGGAGTTAACTGGCTGGGTCTGGAGGGGCTGCGAGGCCGCCCAAGAGAACGGGTCCAAACCGCGTTCCGATCGGTCGAGAATTGAGGGCGGGACACAGTTCCGCGGTTCACTTTCCGCCCGGGCATAGGGCCTATAACTTGCGGCGGGAGGGCTTAAGAGTGGGCCCCCGCGAGTCGGGTGGAGAGCCGGGTGTGGAGAGGAGTAGCGGAGGTTCCCAGTCAGAGTGGGAGTGGAGGTTCCTGGGCAGAGTGGGACTGGAAGTGCCCAGGCTGAGTGGAGTGAATGTGCCCTGGCTGAGTGGAGTGAATGTGCCCAGGCTGAGTGGAGTGGAGGTGCCCAGGCTGAGTAGAGTGCAGGCACCCAGGCAGAGTGGGATTGGAAGTGCCCAGGCTGAGTGGAGTGAATGTGCCCAGGCTGAGTGGAGTGGAGGTGCCCAGGCCGAGTGGAGTGCAGGTTCTCAGGCAGAGTGGGACTGGAAGTGCCCAGGCTGAGTGGAGTGAATGTGCCCAGGCTGAGTGGAGTGGAGGTGCCCAGGCTGAGTGGAGTTGGGGTTCCCTGGCAGAGTGGGACTGGAAGTGCCAAGGCTGAGTGGAGTGAATGTGCCCAGGCTGAGTGGAGTGGAGGTGCCCAGGCCGAGTGGAGTGCAGGTTCCCAGGCAGAGTGGGACAGGAAGTGCCCAGGCTGAGTGGAGTGAAGGTACCCAGGCTGAGTGGAGTGGAGGTGCCCAGGCTGAGTGGAGTGCAGGTTCCCAGCAGAGTGGGACTGGAAGTGCCCAGGCTGAGTGGAGTGAATGTGCCCAGGCTGAATGGAGTGGAGGTGCCCAGGCTGAATGGAGTGGAGGTGCCCAGGCTGAGTGGAGGTGCCCAGGCAGAGTGGAGTGCAGTTTCCCAGGCAGAGTGGGATTGGAAGTGCCCAGGCTGAGTGGAGTGAATGTACCCAGGCTGAGGGGAGTGGAGGGGCCCAGGCTGAGTCGAGTGCAGGTTCCCAGGCAGAGTGGGATTGGAAGTACCCAGGCTGAGTGGAGTGAATTTGCCCAGGCTGAGTGGAGTGGAGGTGCCCAGGCTGAGTGGAGTTGGGGGTCCCTGGCAGAGTGGGACTGGAAGTGCCAAGGCTGAGTGGAGTGAATGTGCCCAGGCTGAGTGGAGTGGAGGTGCCCAGGCTGAGTGGAGTGCAGGTTCCCAGGCAGAGTGGGATTGGAAGTGCCCAGGCTGAGTGGAGTGAATGTACCCAGGCTGAGTGGAGTGGAGGTGTCCAGGCTGAGTGGAGTGCAGGTTCCCAGGCAGAGTTGGATTGGAAGTGCCCAGGCTGAGTGGAGTGAATGTGCCCAGGCTGAGTGGAGTGGAGGTGCCCAGGCTGAGTGGAGTTGGGGTTCCCTGGCAGAGTGGGACTGGAAGTGCCAAGGCTGAGTGGAGTGAATGTGCCCAGGCTGAGTGGACTGGAGGTGCCCAGGCCGAGTGGAGTGCAGGTTCCCAGGCAGAGTTGGACTGGAAGTGCCCAGGCGGAGTGGAGTGAATGTGCCCAGGCTGAATGGAGTGGAGGTGCCGAGGCTGAATGGAGTGGAGGTGCCCAGGCTGAGTGGAGGTGCCCAGGCAGAGTGGAGTGCAGTTTCCCAGGCAGAGTGGGATTGGAAGTGCCCAGGCTGAGTGGAGTGAATGTACCCAGGCTGAGGGGAGTGGAGGGGCCCAGGCTGAGTCGAGTGCAGGTTCCCAGGCAGAGTGGGATTGGAAGTACCCAGGCTGAGTGGAGTGAATGTGCCCAGGCTGAGTGGAGTGGAGGTGCCCAGGCCGAGTGGAGTGCAGGCACCCAGGCAGAGTGGGATTGGAAGTGCCCAGGCTGAGTGGAGTGAATGTGCCCAGGCTGAGTGGAGTGGAGGTGCCCAGGCCGAGTGGAGTGCAGGTTCCCAGGCAGAGTGGGACTGGAAGTGCCCAGGCTGAGTGGAGTGAATGTGCCCAGGCTGAGTGGAGTGGAGGTGCCCAGGCTGAGTGGAGTTGGGGTTCCCTGGCAGAGTGGGACTGGAAGTGCCAAGGCTGAGTGGAGTGAATGTGCCCAGGCTGAGTGGAGTGGAGGTGCCCAGGCCGAGTGGAGTGCAGGCACCCAGGCAGAGTGGGATTGGAAGTGCCCAGGCTGAGTGGAGTGAATGTGCCCAGGCTGAGTGGAGTGGAGGTGCCCAGGCCGAGTGGAGTGCAGGTTCCCAGGCAGAGTGGGACTGGAAGTGCCCAGGCTGAGTGGAGTGAATGTGTCCAGGCTGAGTGGAGTGGAGGTGCCCAGGCTGAGTGGAGTTGGGGTTCCCTGGCAGTGTGGGACTGGAAGTGCCAAGGCTGAGTGGAGTGAATGTGCCCAGGCTGAGTGGAGTGGAGGTGCCCTGGCCGAGTGGAGTGCAGGTTCCCAGGCAGAGTGGGACTGAAAGTGCCCAGGCTGAGTGGAGTGAATGTGCCCAGGCTTAGTGGAGTGGAGGTGCCCAGGCTGAGTGGAGTTGGGGTTCCCTGGCAGAGTGGGACTGAAAGTGCCAAGGCTGAGTGGAGTGAAGGTACCCAGGCTGAGTGGAGTGGAGGTGCCCAGGCTGAGTGGAGTGCAGGTTCCCAGGCAGAGTGGGATTGGAAGTGCCAAGGCTGAGTGGAGTGAATGTGCCCAGGCTGAGTGGAGTGGAGGTGCCCAGGCTGAGTGGAGTTGGGGTTCCCTGGCAGAGTGGGACTGGAAGTGCCCAGGCTGAGTGGAGTGAATGTGCCCAGGCTGAGTGGAGTGGAGGTGCCCTGGCCGAGTGGAGTGCAGGTTCCCAGGCAGAGTGGGACTGAAAGTGCCCAGGCTGAGTGGAGTGAATGTGCCCAGGCTGAGTGGAGTGGAGGTGCCCAGGCTGAGTGGAGTTGGGGTTCCCTGGCAGAGTGGGACTGAAAGTGCCAAGGCTGAGTGGAGTGAAGGTACCCAGGCTGAGTGGAGTGGAGGTGCCCAGGCTGAGTGGAGTGCAGGTTCCCAGGCAGAGTGGGATTGGAAGTGCCAAGGCTGAGTGGAGTGAATGTGCCCAGGCTGAGTGGAGTGGAGGTGCCCAGGCTGAGTGGAGTTGGGGTTCCCTGGCAGAGTGGGATTGGAAGTGCCCAGGCTGAGTGGAGTGAATGTGCCCAGGCTGAGTGGAGTGGAGGTGCCCAGGCTGAGTGGAGTTGGGGTTCCCTGGCAGAGTGGGACTGGAAGTGCCAAGGCTGAGTGAAGTGAAGGTACCCAGGCTGAGTGGAGTGGAGGTGCCCAGGCTGAGTGGAGTGCAGGTTCCCAGCAGAGTGGGACTGGAAGTGCCCAGGCTGAGTGGAGTGAATG
This sequence comes from Conger conger, assembly GCF_963514075.1. Classification (NCBI taxonomy): domain Eukaryota; kingdom Metazoa; phylum Chordata; class Actinopteri; order Anguilliformes; family Congridae; genus Conger; species Conger conger. The sequence continues at coordinate 31,188 of NW_026890450.1, forward strand.
TGCCCAGGCTGAATGGAGTGGAGGTGCCCAGGCTGAGTGGAGGTGCCCAGGCTGAGTGGAGTGAATGTGCCCAGGCTGAGTGGAGTGGAGGTGCCCAGGCTGAGTGGAGTTGGGGTTCCCTGGCAGAGTGGGACTGGAAGTGCCAAGGCTGAGTGGAGTGAATGTACCCAGGCTGAGTGGAGTGGAGGTGCCCAGGCTGAGTGGAGTGCAGGTTCCCAGCAGAGTGGGACTGGAAGTGCCCAGGCTGAGTGGAGTGAATGTGCCCAGGCTGAATGGAGTGGAGGTGCCCAGGCTGAGTGGAGGTGCCCAGGCTGAGTGGAGTGCAGGTTCCCAGGCAGAGTGGGATTGGAAGTGCCCAGGCTGAGTGGAGTGAATGTACCCAGGCTGAGTGGAGTGGAGGGGCCCAGGCTGAGTCGAGTGCAGGTTCCCAGGCAGAGTGGGATTGGAAGTGCCCAGGCTGAGTGGAGTGAATGTGCCCAGGCTGAGTGGAGTGGAGGTGCCCAGGCTGAGTAGAGTTGGGGTTCCCTGACAGAGTGGGACTGGAAGTGCCAACGGTGAGTGGAGTGAATGTGCCCAGGCTGAGTGGAGTGGAGGTGCCCAGGCTGAGTGGAGTTGGGGTTCCCTGGCAGAGTGGGACTGGAAGTGCCAACGCTGAGTGGAGTGAATGTGCCCAGGCTGAGTGGAGTGGAGGTGCCCAGGCTGAGTGGAGTGCAGGTTCCCAGGCAGAGTGGGATTGGAAGTGCCCAGGCTGAGTGGAGTAATGTACCCAGGCTGAGTGGAGTGCAGGTGCCCAGGCTGAGTGGAGTGCAGGTTCCCAGGCAGAGTGGGATTGGAAGTGCCCAGGCTGAGTGGAGTGAATGTGCCCAGGCTGAGTGGAGTGGAGGTGCCCAGGCCGAGTGGAGTGCAGGTTCCCAGGCAGAGTGGGACTGGAAGTGCCCAGGCGGAGTGGAGTGAATGTGCCCAGGCTGAATGGGATTCAATGTGCCTAGACAGAGTGGAGTGAATGTGCCCGGCCGCCGGAGCCCGAAACGTGCGTTTCCCCATTGCCTTGAATGGGCGCGGAGAGAGGGGGGCACTTTTTGGCTCGTGGCGCGGTCACCGTTGCGCCAAAGCGTCAAGTGTCACACCTCCCCGTGCTCGGGGCGGCCCCTTGGAGCTAACTAACGGGGTTTGGAGGGGCTGCGAGGCCGCCCAGGAGAACGGGTCCAAACCGCGTTCCGATCGGACGAGAATTGAGGGCGGGACACAGTTCCGCGGTTCACTTTCCGCCCGGGCAAAGGGCCTATAACTTGCGGCGGGAGGGCTTAAGAGTGGGCCCCCGCGAGTCGGGTGGAGAGCCGGGTGTGGAGAGGAGTAGCGGAGGTTCCCAGTCAGAGTGGGAGTGGAGGTTCCTGGGCAGAGTGGGACTGGAAGTGCCCAGGCTGAGTGGAGTGAATGTGCCCTGGCTGAGTGGAGTGAATGTGCCCAGGCTGAGTGGAGTGGAGGTGCCCAGGCCGAGTGGAGTGCAGGTTCCCAGGCAGAGTGGGACTGGAAGTGCCCAGGCTGAGTGGAGTGAATGTGCCCAGGCTGAGTGGAGTGGAGGTGCCCAGGCTGAGTGGAGTTGGGGGTCCCTGGCAGAGTGGGACTGGAAGTGCCCAGGCTGAGTGGAGTGAATGTACCCAGGCTGAGTGGAGTGGAGGTGCCCAGGCTGAGTGGAGTGCAGGTTCCCAGGCAGAGTGGGATTGGAAGTGCCCAGGCTGAGTGGAGTGAATGTGCCCAGGCTGAGTGGAGTGGAGGTGCCCAGGCTGAGTGGAGTTGGGGTTCCCTGGCAGAGTGGGACTGGAAGTGCCAAGGCTGAGTGGAGTGAATGTGCCCAGGCTGAGTGGAGTGGAGGTGCCCAGGCCGAGTGGAGTGCAGGTTCCCAGGCAGAGTGGGACTGGAAGTGCCCAGGCGGAGTGGAGTGAATGTGCCCAGGCTGAATGGGAGTCAATGTGCCTAGACAGAGTGGAGTGAATGTGCCCAGCCGCCGGAGCCCGAAACGTGCGTTTCCCCATTGCCTTGAATGGGCGCGGAGAGAGGGGGGCGCTTTTTGGCTCGTGGCGCGGGCACCGTTGCGCCAAAGCGTCAAGTGTCACCCCTCCCCGTGCTCGGGGCGGCCCCTTGGAGCTAACTGGCTGGGTCTGGAGGGGCTGCGAGGCCGCCCAGGAGAACGGGTCCAAACCGCGTTCCGATCGGACGAGAATTGAGGGCGGGACACAGTTCCGCGGTTCACTTTCCGCCCGGGCAAAGGGCCTATTACTTGCGGCGGGAGGGCTTAAGAGTGGGCCCCCGTGAGTTGGGTGGAGAGCCGGGTGTGGAGAGGAGTAGCGGAGGTTCCCAGTCAGAGTGGGAGTGGAGGTTCCTGGGCAGAGTGGGACTGGAAGTGCCCAGGCTGAGTGGAGTGAATGTGCCCTGGCTGAGTGGAGTGAATGTGGCCAGGCTGAGTGGAGTGGAGGTGCCCAGGCTGAGTGGAGTGAATGTGCCCAGGCTGACTGGAGAGAATGTGCCCAGGCTGAGTGGATTGGAGGTGCCCAGGCTGAGTGGAGTGCAGGTTCCCAGGCAGAGTGGGACTGGAAGTGCCCAGGCTGAGTGGAGTGAATGTGCCCAGGCTGAGTGGAGTGGAGGTGCCCAGGCTGAGTGGAGTTGGGGTTCCCTGGCAGAGTGGGACTGGAAGTGACAAGGCTGAGTGGAGTGAATGTGCCCTGGCTGAGTGGAGTGAATGTGCCCAGGCTGAGTGGAGTGAATGTGCCCAGGCTGAGTGGAGTGAATGTGCTCAGGCTGACTGGAGAGAATGTGCCCAGGCTGAGTGGATTGGAGGTGCCCAGGCTGAGTGGAGTGCAGGTTCCCAGGCAGAGTGGGACTGGAAGTGCCCAGGCTGAGTGGAGTGAATGTGCCCAGGCTGAGTAGAGTGAATGTTCCCAGGCTGAATGGGAGTCAATGTGCCTAGACAGAGTGGAGTGAATGTGCCCAGGCTGAGTGGAGTGGAGGTGCCCAGGCTGAGTGGAGATGGGGTTCCCAGGCAGAGAGGGACTGGAAGTGCCCTGGCTGAGTGGAGTGAATGTGCCCAGGCTGCGTGGAGTGGAGGTTCCCAGGCTGAGTGGAGTGCAGGCTCCCAGCAGAGTGGGATTGGAAGTGACCAGGCTGAGTGGAGTGAATGTGCCCAGGCTGAGTGGAGTGGAGGTGCCCAGGCTGAATGGAGTTGGGGTTCCCAGGCAGAGTGGGACTGGAAGTGCCCAGGCTGAGTGGAGTGCAGGTTCCCAGGCAGAGTGGGATTGGAAGTGCCCAGGCTGAGTGGAGTGAATATACCCAGGCTGACTGGAGTGGAGGTGCCCAGGCCGAGTGGAGTGCAGGTTCCCAGGCAGAGTGGGACTGGAAGTGCCCAGGCGGAGTGGAGTGAATGTGCCCAGGCTGAATGGGAGTCAATGTGCCTAGACAGAGTGGAGTGAATGTGCCCAGCCGCCGGAGCCCGAAACGTGCGTTTCCCCATTGCCTTGAATGGGCGCGGAGAGAGGGGGGCGCTTTTTGGCTCGTGGCGCGGGCACCGTTGCGCCAAAGCGTCAAGTGTCACCCCTCCCCGTGCTCGGGGCGGCCCCTTGGAGCTAACTGGCTGGGTCTGGAGGGGCTGCGAGGCCGCCCAGGAGAACGGGTCCAAACCGCGTTCCGATCGGACGAGAATTGAGGGCGGGACACAGTTCCGCGGTTCACTTTCCGCCCGGGCAAAGGGCCTATTACTTGCGGCGGGAGGGCTTAAGAGTGGGCCCCCGTGAGTCGGGTGGAGAGCCGGGTGTGGAGAGGAGTAGCGGAGGTTCCCAGTCAGAGTGGGAGTGGAGGTTCCTGGGCAGAGTGGGACTGGAAGTGCCCAGGCTGAGTGGAGTGAATGTGCCCTGGCTGAGTGGAGTGAATGTGGCCAGGCTGAGTGGAGTGGAGGTGCCCAGGCTGAGTGGAGTCAATGTGCCCAGGCTGACTGGAGAGAATGTGCCCAGGCTGAGTGGATTGGAGGTGCCCAGGCTGAGTGGAGTGCAGGTTCCCAGGCAGAGTGGGACTGGAAGTGCCCAGGCTGAGTGGAGTGAATGTGCCCAGGCTGAGTGGAGTGGAGGTGCCCAGGCTGAGTGGAGTTGGGGTTCCCTGTCAGAGTGGGACTGGAAGTGCCAAGGCTGAGTGGAGTGAATGTGCCCAGGCTGAGTGGAGTGGAGGTGCCCAGGCCGAGTGGAGTGCAGGTTCCCAGGCAGAGTGGGACTGGAAGTGCCCAGGCGGAGTGGAGTGAATGTGCCCAGGCTGAGTGGAGTGAATGTGCCCAGGCAGAGTGGAGTGATTGTGCCCTGGCTGAGTGGAGTGGAGGTGCCCAGGCTGATTGGAGTGCAGGTTCCCAGGCAGAGTGGGACTGGAAGTGCCCAGGCTGAGTGGAGTGAATGTGCCCAGGCTGAATGGAGTGGAGGTGCCCAGGCTGAGTGGAGTGCAGGTTCCCAGGCAGAGTAGGATTGGAAGAGCCCAGGCTGAGTGGAGTGAATGTGCCCAGGCTGAGTGGAGTGGAGCTGCCCAGGCTGAATGGAGTTGGGGTTCCCAGGCAGAGTGGGACTGGAAGTGCCCAGGCTGAGTGGAGTGCAGGTTCCCAGGCAGAGTGGGATTGGAAGTGCCCAGGCTGAGTGGAGTGAATGTACCCAGGCTGAGTGGAGTGGAGGTGCCCAGGCTGAGTGGAGTGCAGGTTCCCAGGCAGAGTGGGATTGGAAGTGCCCAGGCTGAGTGGAGTGAATGTGCCCAGGCTGAGTGGAGTGGAGGTGCCCAGGCCGAGTGGAGATGGGGTTCCCTGGCAGAGTGGGATTGGAAGTGCCCAGGCTGAGTGGAGTGAATGTGCCCAGGCTGAGTGGAGTGGAGGTGCCCAGGCTGAGTGGAGTTGGGGTTCCCTGGCAGAGTGGGACTGGAAGTGCCAAGGCTGAGTGGAGTGAATGTACCCAGGCTGAGTGGAGTGGAGGTGCCCAGGCTGAGTGGAGTGCAGGTTCCCAGCAGAGTGGGACTGGAAGTGCCCAGGCTGAGTGGAGTGAATGTGCCCAGGCTGAATGGAGTGGAGGTGCCCAGGCTGAGTGGAGGTGCCCAGGCTGAGTGGAGTGCAGGTTCCCAGGCAGAGTGGGATTGGAAGTGCCCAGGCTGAGTGGAGTGAATGTACCCAGGCTGAGTGGAGTGGAGGGGCCCAGGCTGAGTCGAGTGCAGGTTCCCAGGCAGAGTGGGATTGGAAGTGCCCAGGCTGAGTGGAGTGAATGTGCCCAGGCTGAGTGGAGTGGAGGTGCCCAGGCTGAGTAGAGTTGGGGTTCCCTGACAGAGTGGGACTGGAAGTGCCAACGGTGAGTGGAGTGAATGTGCCCAGGCTGAGTGGAGTGGAGGTGCCCAGGCTGAGTGGAGTTGGGGTTCCCTGGCAGAGTGGGACTGGAAGTGCCAACGCTGAGTGGAGTGAATGTGCCCAGGCTGAGTGGAGTGGAGGTGCCCAGGCTGAGTGGAGTGCAGGTTCCCAGGCAGAGTGGGATTGGAAGTGCCCAGGCTGAGTGGAGTAATGTACCCAGGCTGAGTGGAGTGCAGGTGCCCAGGCTGAGTGGAGTGCAGGTTCCCAGGCAGAGTGGGATTGGAAGTGCCCAGGCTGAGTGGAGTGAATGTGCCCAGGCTGAGTGGAGTGGAGGTGCCCAGGCCGAGTGGAGTGCAGGTTCCCAGGCAGAGTGGGACTGGAAGTGCCCAGGCGGAGTGGAGTGAATGTGCCCAGGCTGAATGGGATTCAATGTGCCTAGACAGAGTGGAGTGAATGTGCCCGGCCGCCGGAGCCCGAAACGTGCGTTTCCCCATTGCCTTGAATGGGCGCGGAGAGAGGGGGGCACTTTTTGGCTCGTGGCGCGGTCACCGTTGCGCCAAAGCGTCAAGTGTCACACCTCCCCGTGCTCGGGGCGGCCCCTTGGAGCTAACTAACGGGGTTTGGAGGGGCTGCGAGGCCGCCCAGGAGAACGGGTCCAAACCGCGTTCCGATCGGACGAGAATTGAGGGCGGGACACAGTTCCGCGGTTCACTTTCCGCCCGGGCAAAGGGCCTATAACTTGCGGCGGGAGGGCTTAAGAGTGGGCCCCCGCGAGTCGGGTGGAGAGCCGGGTGTGGAGAGGAGTAGCGGAGGTTCCCAGTCAGAGTGGGAGTGGAGGTTCCTGGGCAGAGTGGGACTGGAAGTGCCCAGGCTGAGTGGAGTGAATGTGCCCTGGCTGAGTGGAGTGAATGTGCCCAGGCTGAGTGGAGTGGAGGTGCCCAGGCCGAGTGGAGTGCAGGTTCCCAGGCAGAGTGGGACTGGAAGTGCCCAGGCTGAGTGGAGTGAATGTGCCCAGGCTGAGTGGAGTGGAGGTGCCCAGGCTGAGTGGAGTTGGGGGTCCCTGGCAGAGTGGGACTGGAAGTGCCCAGGCTGAGTGGAGTGAATGTACCCAGGCTGAGTGGAGTGGAGGTGCCCAGGCTGAGTGGAGTTGGGGTTCCCAGGCAGAGTGGGATTGGAAGTGCCCAGGCTGAGTGGAGTGAATGTGCCCAGGCTGAGTGGAGTGGAGGTGCCCAGGCTGAGTGGAGTTGGGGTTCCCTGGCAGAGTGGGACTGGAAGTGCCAAGGCTGAGTGGAGTGAATGTGCCCAGGCTGAGTGGAGTGGAGGTGCCCAGGCCGAGTGGAGTGCAGGTTCCCAGGCAGAGTGGGACTGGAAGTGCCCAGGCGGAGTGGAGTGAATGTGCCCAGGCTGAATGGGAGTCAATGTGCCTAGACAGAGTGGAGTGAATGTGCCCAGCCGCCGGAGCCCGAAACGTGCGTTTCCCCATTGCCTTGAATGGGCGCGGAGAGAGGGGGGCGCTTTTTGGCTCGTGGCGCGGGCACCGTTGCGCCAAAGCGTCAAGTGTCACCCCTCCCCGTGCTCGGGGCGGCCCCTTGGAGCTAACTGGCTGGGTCTGGAGGGGCTGCGAGGCCGCCCAGGAGAACGGGTCCAAACCGCGTTCCGATCGGACGAGAATTGAGGGCGGGACACAGTTCCGCGGTTCACTTTCCGCCCGGGCAAAGGGCCTATTACTTGCGGCGGGAGGGCTTAAGAGTGGGCCCCCGTGAGTTGGGTGGAGAGCCGGGTGTGGAGAGGAGTAGCGGAGGTTCCCAGTCAGAGTGGGAGTGGAGGTTCCTGGGCAGAGTGGGACTGGAAGTGCCCAGGCTGAGTGGAGTGAATGTGCCCTGGCTGAGTGGAGTGAATGTGGCCAGGCTGAGTGGAGTGGAGGTGCCCAGGCTGAGTGGAGTGAATGTGCCCAGGCTGACTGGAGAGAATGTGCCCAGGCTGAGTGGATTGGAGGTGCCCAGGCTGAGTGGAGTGCAGGTTCCCAGGCAGAGTGGGACTGGAAGTGCCCAGGCTGAGTGGAGTGAATGTGCCCAGGCTGAGTGGAGTGGAGGTGCCCAGGCTGAGTGGAGTTGGGGTTCCCTGGCAGAGTGGGACTGGAAGTGACAAGGCTGAGTGGAGTGAATGTGCCCTGGCTGAGTGGAGTGAATGTGCCCAGGCTGAGTGGAGTGAATGTGCCCAGGCTGAGTGGAGTGAATGTGCTCAGGCTGACTGGAGAGAATGTGCCCAGGCTGAGTGGATTGGAGGTGCCCAGGCTGAGTGGAGTGCAGGTTCCCAGGCAGAGTGGGACTGGAAGTGCCCAGGCTGAGTGGAGTGAATGTGCCCAGGCTGAGTGGAGTGAATGTTCCCAGGCTGAATGGGAGTCAATGTGCCTAGACAGAGTGGAGTGAATGTGCCCAGGCTGAGTGGAGTGGAGGTGCCCAGGCTGAGTGGAGATGGGGTTCCCAGGCAGAGAGGGACTGGAAGTGCCCTGGCTGAGTGGAGTGAATGTGCCCAGGCTGCGTGGAGTGGAGGTTCCCAGGCTGAGTGGAGTGCAGGCTCCCAGCAGAGTGGGATTGGAAGTGACCAGGCTGAGTGGAGTGAATGTGCCCAGGCTGAGTGGAGTGGAGGTGCCCAGGCTGAATGGAGTTGGGGTTCCCAGGCAGAGTGGGACTGGAAGTGCCCAGGCTGAGTGGAGTGCAGGTTCCCAGGCAGAGTGGGATTGGAAGTGCCCAGGCTGAGTGGAGTGAATATACCCAGGCTGACTGGAGTGGAGGTGCCCAGGCCGAGTGGAGTGCAGGTTCCCAGGCAGAGTGGGACTGGAAGTGCCCAGGCGGAGTGGAGTGAATGTGCCCAGGCTGAATGGGAGTCAATGTGCCTAGACAGAGTGGAGTGAATGTGCCCAGCCGCCGGAGCCCGAAACGTGCGTTTCCCCATTGCCTTGAATGGGCGCGGAGAGAGGGGGGCGCTTTTTGGCTCGTGGCGCGGGCACCGTTGCGCCAAAGCGTCAAGTGTCACCCCTCCCCGTGCTCGGGGCGGCCCCTTGGAGCTAACTGGCTGGGTCTGGAGGGGCTGCGAGGCCGCCCAGGAGAACGGGTCCAAACCGCGTTCCGATCGGACGAGAATTGAGGGCGGGACACAGTTCCGCGGTTCACTTTCCGCCCGGGCAAAGGGCCTATTACTTGCGGCGGGAGGGCTTAAGAGTGGGCCCCCGTGAGTCGGGTGGAGAGCCGGGTGTGGAGAGGAGTAGCGGAGGTTCCCAGTCAGAGTGGGAGTGGAGGTTCCTGGGCAGAGTGGGACTGGAAGTGCCCAGGCTGAGTGGAGTGAATGTGCCCTGGCTGAGTGGAGTGAATGTGGCCAGGCTGAGTGGAGTGGAGGTGCCCAGGCTGAGTGGAGTCAATGTGCCCAGGCTGACTGGAGAGAATGTGCCCAGGCTGAGTGGATTGGAGGTGCCCAGGCTGAGTGGAGTGCAGGTTCCCAGGCAGAGTGGGACTGGAAGTGCCCAGGCTGAGTGGAGTGAATGTGCCCAGGCTGAGTGGAGTGGAGGTGCCCAGGCTGAGTGGAGTTGGGGTTCCCTGTCAGAGTGGGACTGGAAGTGCCAAGGCTGAGTGGAGTGAATGTGCCCAGGCTGAGTGGAGTGGAGGTGCCCAGGCCGAGTGGAGTGCAGGTTCCCAGGCAGAGTGGGACTGGAAGTGCCCAGGCGGAGTGGAGTGAATGTGCCCAGGCTGAGTGGAGTGAATGTGCCCAGGCAGAGTGGAGTGATTGTGCCCTGGCTGAGTGGAGTGGAGGTGCCCAGGCTGATTGGAGTGCAGGTTCCCAGGCAGAGTGGGACTGGAAGTGCCCAGGCTGAGTGGAGTGAATGTGCCCAGGCTGAATGGAGTGGAGGTGCCCAGGCTGAGTGGAGTGCAGGTTCCCAGGCAGAGTAGGATTGGAAGAGCCCAGGCTGAGTGGAGTGAATGTGCCCAGGCTGAGTGGAGTGGAGCTGCCCAGGCTGAATGGAGTTGGGGTTCCCAGGCAGAGTGGGACTGGAAGTGCCCAGGCTGAGTGGAGTGCAGGTTCCCAGGCAGAGTGGGATTGGAAGTGCCCAGGCTGAGTGGAGTGAATGTACCCAGGCTGAGTGGAGTGGAGGTGCCCAGGCTGAGTGGAGTGCAGGTTCCCAGGCAGAGTGGGATTGGAAGTGCCCAGGCTGAGTGGAGTGAATGTGCCCAGGCTGAGTGGAGTGGAGGTGTCCAGGCTGAGTGGAGTTGGGGTTCCCTGGCAGAGTGGGACTGGAAGTGCCAAGGCTGAGTGGAGTGAATGTGCCCAGGCTGAATGGAGTGGAGGTGCCCAGGCTGAGTGGAGGTGCCCAGGCTGAGTGGAGTGCAGGTTCCCAGGCAGAGTGGGATTGGAAGTGCCCAGGCTGAGTGGAGTGAATGTGCCCAGGCTGAGTGGAGTGGAGGTGCCCAGGCTGAATGGAGTTGGGGTTCCCAGGCAGAGTGGGACTGGAAGTGCCCAGGCTGAGTGGAGTGCAGGTTCCCAGGCAGAGTGGGATTGGAAGTGCCCAGGCTGAGTGGAGTGAATGTGCCCAGGCTGACTGGAGTGGAGGTGCCCAGGCAGAGTGGAGTGCAGGTTCCCAGGCAGAGTGGGACTGGAAGTGCCCAGGCGGAGTGGAGTGAATGTGCCCAGGCTGAATGGGAGTCAATGTGCCTAGACAGAGTGGAGTGAATGTGCCCAGCCGCCGGAGCCCGAAACGTGCGTTTCCCCATTGCCTTGAATGGGCGCGGAGAGAGGGGGGCGCTTTTTGGCTCGTGGCGCGGGCACCGTTGCGCCAAAGCGTCAAGTGTCACCCCTCCCCGTGCTCGGGGCGGCCCCTTGGAGCTAACTGGCTGGGTCTGGAGGGGCTGCGAGGCCGCCCAGGAGAACGGGTCCAAACCGCGTTCCGATCGGACGAGAATTGAGGGCGGGACACAGTTCCGCGGTTCACTTTCCGCCCGGGCAAAGGGCCTATTACTTGCGGCGGGAGGGCTTAAGAGTGGGCCCCCGTGAGTCGGGTGGAGAGCCGGGTGTGGAGAGGAGTAGCGGAGGTTCCCAGTCAGAGTGGGAGTGGAGGTTCCTGGGCAGAGTGGGACTGGAAGTGCCCAGGCTGAGTGGAGTGAATGTGCCCTGGCTGAGTGGAGTGAATGTGGCCAGGCTGAGTGGAGAGAATGTGCCCAGGCTGAGTGGATTGGAGGTGCCCAGGCTGAGTGGAGTGCAGGTTCCCAGGCAGAGTGGGACTGGAAGTGCCCAGGCTGAGTGGAGTGAATGTGCCCAGGCTGACTGGAGAGAATGTGCCCAGGCTGAGTGGATTGGAGGTGCCCAGGCTGAGTGGAGTGCAGGTTCCCAGGCAGAGTGGGACTGGAAGTGCCCAGGCTGAGTGGAGTGAATGTGCCCAGGCTGACTGGAGAGAATGTGCCCAGGCTGAGTGGATTGGAGGTGCCCAGGCTGAGTGGAGTGCAGGTTCCCAGGCAGAGTGGGACTGGAAGTGCCCAGGCTGAGTGGAGTGAATGTGCCCAGGCTGACTGGAGAGAATGTGCCCAGGCTGAGTGGATTGGAGGTGCCCAGGCTGAGTGGAGTGCAGGTTCCCAGGCAGAGTGGGACTGGAAGTGCCCAGGCTGAGTGGAGTGAATGTGCCCAGGCTGAGTGGAGTGGAGGTGCCCAGGCTGAGTGGAGTTGGGGTTCCCTGGCAGAGTGGGACTGGAAGTGCCAAGGCTGAGTGGAGTGGAGGTGCCCAGGCCGAGTGGAGTGCAGGTTCCCAGGCAGAGTGGGACTGGAAGTGCCCAGGCGGAGTGGAGTGAATGTGCCCAGGCTGAATGGGATTCAATGTGCCTAGACAGAGTGGAGTGAATGTGCCCGGCCGCCGGAGCCCGAAACGTGCGTTTCCCCATTGCCTTGAATGGGCGCGGAGAGAGGGGGGCACTTTTTGGCTCGTGGCGCGGTCACCGTTGCGCCAAAGCGTCAAGTGTCACACCTCCCCGTGCTCGGGGCAGCCCCTTGGAGCTAACTAACGGGGTTTGGAGGGGCTGCGAGGCCGCCCAGGAGAACGGGTCCAAACCGCGTTCCGATCGGACGAGAATTGAGGGCGGGACACAGTTCCGCGGTTCACTTTCCGCCCGGGCAAAGGGCCTATAACTTGCGGCGGGAGGGCTTAAGAGTGGGCCCCCGCGAGTCGGGTGGAGAGCCGGGTGTGGAGAGGAGTAGCGGAGGTTCCCAGTCAGAGTGGGAGTGGAGGTTCCTGGGCAGAGTGGGACTGGAAGTGCCCAGGCTGAGTGGAGTGAATGTGCCCTGGCTGAGTGGAGTGAATGTGCCCAGGCTGAGTGGAGTGGAGGTGCCCAGGCCGAGTGGAGTGCAGGTTCCCAGGCAGAGTGGGACTGGAAGTGCCCAGGCTGAGTGGAGTGAATGTGCCCTGGCTGAGTGGAGTGGAGGTGCCCAGGCTGATTGGAGTGCAGGTTCCCAGGCAGAGAGGGACTGGAAGTGCCCTGGCTGAGTGGAGTGAATGTGCCCAGGCTGCGTGGAGTGGAGGTTCCCAGGCTGAGTGGAGTGCAGGTTCCCAGCAGAATGGGATTGGAAGTACCCAGGCTGAGTGGAGTGGAGGTGCCCAGGCTGAGTGGAGTGCTGGTTCCCAGGCAGAGTGGGATTGGAAGTTCCCAGGCTGAGTGGAGTGAATGTCCCCAGGCTGAGTGGATTGCAGGTGCCCAGGCTGAGTGGAGTGCAGGTTCCCTGGCAGAGTGGGATTGGAAGTGCCCAGGCTGAGTGGAGTGAATGTGCCAAGGCTGACTGGAGTGGAGGTGCCCAGGCTGAGTGGAGTGCAGGTTCCCAGGCAGAGTGGGACTGGAAGTGCCCAGGCGGAGTGGAGTGAATGTGCCCAGACTGAATGGGAGTCAATGTGCCTAGACAGAGTGGAGTGAATGTGCCCGGCCGCCGGAGCCCGAAACGTGCGTTTCCCCATTGCCTTGAATGGGCGCGGAGAGAGGGGGCGCTTTTTTGCTCGTGGCGCGGGCACCGTTGCGCCAAAGCGTCAAGTGTCACACCTCCCCGTGCTCGGGGCGGCCCCTTGGAGCTAACTGGCTGGGTCTGGAGGGGCTGCGAGGCCGCCCAGGAGAACGGGTCCAAACCGCCTTCCGATCGGACGAGAATTGAGGGCGGGACACAGTTCCGCGGTTCACTTTCCGCCCGGGCAAAGGGCCTATAACTTGCGGCGGGAGGGCTTAAGAGTGGGCCCCCGCGAGTCGGGTGGAGAGCCGGGTGTGGAGAGGAGTAGCGGAGGTTCCCAGTCAGAGTGGGAGTGGAGGTTCCTGGGCAGAGTGGGACTGGAAGTGCCCAGGCTGAGTGGAGTGAATGTGCCCTGGCTGAGTGGAGTGAATGTGCCCAGGCTGAGTGGAGTGGAGGAGCCCAGGCCGAGTGGAGTGCAGGTTCCCAGGCAGAGTGGGACTGGAAGTGCCCAGGCTGAGTGGAGTGAATGTGCCCAGGCTGAGTGGAGTGGAGGTGCCCAGGCTGAGTGGAGTTGGGGTTCCCTGGCAGAGTGGGACTGGAAGTGCCAAGGCTGAGTGGAGTGAATGTGCCCAGGCTGAGTGGAGTGGAGGTGCCCAGGCCGAGTGGAGTGCAGGCACCCAGGCAGAGTGGGATTGGAAGTGCCCAGGCTGAGTGGAGTGAATGTGCCCAGGCTGAGTGGAGTGGAGGTGCCCAGGCCGAGTGGAGTGCAGGTTCCCAGGCAGAGTGGGACTGGAAGTGCCCAGGCTGAGTGGAGTGAATGTGCCCAGGCTGAGTGGAGTGGAGGTGCCCAGGCCGAGTGGAGTGCAGGTTCCCAGGCAGAGTGGGACTGGAAGTGCCCAGGCGGAGTGGAGTGAATGTGCCCAGGCTGAATGGGAGTCAATGTGCCTAGACAGAGTGGAGTGAATGTGCCCAGCCGCCGGAGCCCGAAACGTGCGTTTCCCCATTGCCTTGAATGGGCGCGGAGAGAGGGGGGCGCTTTTTGGCTCGTGGCGCGGGCACCGTTGCGCCAAAGCGTCAAGTGTCACCCCTCCCCGTGCTCGGGGCGGCCCCTTGGAGCTAACCGGCTGGGTCTGGAGGGGCTGCGAGGCCGCCCAGGAGAACGGGTCCAAACCGCGTTCCGATCGGACGAGAATTGAGGGCGGGACACAGTTCCGCGGTTCACTTTCCGCCCAGGCAAAGGGCCTATTACTTGCGGCGGGAGGGCTTAAGAGTGGGCCCCCGTGAGTCGGGTGGAGAGCCGGGTGTGGAGAGGAGTAGCGGAGGTTCCCAGTCAGAGTGGGAGTGGAGGTTCCTGGGCAGAGTGGGACTGGAAGTGCCCAGGCTGAGTGGAGTGAATGTGCCCTGGCTGAGTGGAGTGAATGTGGCCAGGCTGAGTGGAGTGGAGGTGCCCAGGCTGAGTGGAGTGAATGTGCCCAGGCTGACTGGAGAGAATGTGCCCAGGCTGAGTGGATTGGAGGTGCCCAGGCTGAGTGGAGTGCAGGTTCCCATGCAGAGTGGGACTGGAAGTGCCCAGGCTGAGTGGAGTGAATGTGCCCAGGCTGACTGGAGTGGAGGTGCCCAGGCTGAGTGGAGTTGGGGTTCCCTGGCAGAGTGGGACTGGAAGTGACAAGGCTGAGTGGAGTGAATGTGCCCTGGCTGAGTGGAGTGAATGTGCCCAGGCTGAGTGGAGTGAATGTGCCCAGGCTGAGTGGAGTGAATGTGCCCAGGCTGCGTGGAGTGGAGGTTCCCAGGCTGAGTGGAGTGCAGGCTCCCAGCAGAGTGGGACTGGAAGTGCCCAGGCTGAGTGGAGTGAATGTGCCCAGGCTGAGTGGAGTGAATGTGCCCAGGCAGAGTGGAGTGAATGTGCCCAGGCTGAGTGGAGTGGAGGTGCCCAGGCTGATTGGAGTGCAGGTTCCCAGGCAGAGTGGGACTGGAAGTGCCCAGGCTGAGTGGAGTGAATGTGCCCAGGCTGAGTGGAGTGAATGATCCCAGGCTGAATGGGAGTCAATGTGCCTAGACAGAGTGGAGTGAATGTGCCCAGGCTGAGTGGAGTGGAGGTGCCCAGGCTGAGTGGAGTTGGGGTTCCCAGGCAGAGAGGGACTGGAAGTGCCCTGGCTGAGTGGAGTGAATGTGCCCAGGCTGCGTGGAGTGGAGGTTCCCAGGCTGAGTGGAGTGCAGGTTCCCAGCAGAATGGGATTGGAAGTACCCAGGCTGAGTGGAGTGGAGGTGCCCAGGCTGAGTGGAGTGCAGGTGCCCAGGCTGAGTGGAGTGCAGGTTCCCTGGCAGAGTGGGATTGGAAGTGCCCAGGCTGAGTGGAGTGAATGTGCCAAGGCTGACTGGAGTGGAGGTGCCCAGGCCGAGTGGAGTGCAGGTTCCCAGGCAGAGTGGGACTGGAAGTGCCCAGGCGGAGTGGAGTGAATGTGCCCAGGCTGAATGGGAGTCAATGTGCCTAGACAGAGTGGAGTGAATGTGCCAGGCCGCCGGAGCCCGAAACGTGCGTTTCCCCATTGCCTTGAATGGGCGCGGAGAGAGGGGGGCGCTTTTTGGCTCGTGGCGCGGGCACCGTTGCGCCAAAGCGTCAAGTGTCACACCTCCCCATGCTCGGGGCGGCCCCTTGGAGCTAACTGGCTGGGTCTGGAGGGGCTGCGAGGCCGCCCAGGAGAACGGGTCCAAACCGCGTTCCGATCGGACGAGAATTGAGGGCGGGACACAGTTCCGCGGTTCACTTTCCGCCCGGGCAAAGGGCCTATAACTTGCGGCGGGAGGGCTTAAGAGTGGGCCCCCGCGAGTCGGGTGGAGAGCCGGGTGTGGAGAGGAGTAGCGGAGGTTCCCAGTCAGAGTGGGAGTGGAGGTTCCTGGGCAGAGTGGGACTGGAAGTGCCCAGGCTGAGTGGAGTGAATGTGCCCTGGCTGAGTGGAGTGAATGTGCCGAGGCTGAGTGGAGTGGAGGAGCCCAGGCCGAGTGGAGTGCAGGTTCCCAGGCAGAGTGGGACTGGAAGTGCCCAGGCTGAGTGGAGTGAATGTGCACAGGCTGAGTGGAGTGGAGGTGCCCAGGCTGAGTGGAGTTGGGGTTCCCTGGCAGAGTGGGACTGGAAGTGCCAAGGCTGAGTGGAGTGAATGTTCCCAGGCTGAGTGGAGTGGAGGTGCCCAGGCCGAGTGGAGTGCAGGCACCCAGGCAGAGTGGGATTGGAAGTGCCCAGGCTGAGTGGAGTGAATGTGCCCAGGCTGAGTGGAGTGGAGGTGCCCAGGCCGAGTGGAGTGCAGGTTCCCAGGCAGAGTGGGACTGGAAGTGCCCAGGCTGAGTGGAGTGAATGTGCCCAGGCTGAGTGGAGTGGAGGTGCCCAGGCTGAGTGGAGTTGGGGTTCCCTGGCAGAGTGGGACTGGAAGTGCCAAGGCTGAGTGGAGTGAATGTGCCCAGGCTGAGTGGAGTGGAGGTGCCCTGGCCGAGTGGAGTGCAGGTTCCCAGGCAGAGTGGGACTGAAAGTGCCCAGGCTGAGTGGAGTGAATGTACCCAGGCTGAGTGGAGTGGAGGTGCCCAGGCTGAGTGGAGTTGGGGTTCCCTGGCAGAGTGGGACTGAAAGTGCCAAGGCTGAGTGGAGTGAAGGTACCCAGGCTGAGTGGAGTGGAGGTGCCCAGGCTGAGTGGAGTGCAGGTTCCCAGGCAGAGTGGGATTGGAAGTGCCAAGGCTGAGTGGAGTGAATGTGCCCAGGCTGAGTGGAGTGGAGGTGCCCAGGCTGAGTGGAGTTGGGGTTCCCTGGCAGAGTGGGATTGGAAGTGCCCAGGCTGAGTGGAGTGAATGTGCCCAGGCTGAGTGGAGTGGAGGTGCCCAGGCTGAGTGGAGTTGGGGTTCCCTGGCAGAGTGGGACTGGAAGTGCCAAGGCTGAGTGGAGTGAAGGTACCCAGGCTGAGTGGAGTGGAGGTGCCCAGGCTGAGTGGAGTGCAGGTTCCCAGCAGAGTGGGACTGGAAGTGCCCAGGCTGAGTGGAGTGAATGTGCCCAGGCTGAATGGAGTGGAGGTGCCCAGGCTGAGTGGAGGTGCCCAGGCTGAGTGGAGTGCAGGTTCCCAGGCAGAGTGGGATTGGAAGTGCCCAGGCTGAGTGGAGTGAATATACCCAGGCTGAGTGGAGTGGAGGGGCCCAGGCTGAGTCGAGTGCAGGTTCCCAGGCAGAGTGGGATTGGAAGTGCCCAGGCTGAGTGGAGTGAATGTGCCCAGGCTGAGTGGAGTGGAGGTGCCCAGGCTGAGTAGAGTTGGGGTTCCCTGACAGAGTGGGACTGGAAGTGCCAACGGTGAGTGGAGTGAATGTGCCCAGGCTGAGTGGAGTGGAGGTGCCCAGGCTGAGTGGAGTTGGGGTTCCCTGTCAGAGTGGGACTGGAAGTGCCAACGCTGAGTGGAGTGAATGTGCCCAGGCTGAGTGGAGTGGAGGTGCCCAGGCTGAGTGGAGGTGCCCAGGCTGAGTGGAGTGCAGGTTCCCAGGCAGAGTGGGATTGGAAGTGCCCAGGCTGAGTGGAGTGAATGTACCCAGGCTGAGTGGAGTGGAGGGGCCCAGGCTGAGTCGAGTGCAGGTTCCCAGGCAGAGTGGGATTGGAAGTGCCCAGGCTGAGTGGAGTGAATGTGCCCAGGCTGAGTGGAGTGGAGGTGCCCAGGCTGAGTGGAGTTGGGGTTCCCTGGCAGAGTGGGACTGGAAGTGCCAAGGCTGAGTGGAGTGGAGGTGCCCAGGCCGAGTGGAGTGCAGGTTCCCAGGCAGAGTGGGACTGGAAGTGCCCAGGCTGAGTGGAGTGAATGTGCCCAGGCTGCGTGGAGTGGAGGTTCCCAGGCTGAGTGGAGTGCAGGCTCCCAGCAGAGTGGGACTGGAAGTGCCCAGGCTGAGTGGAGTGAATGTGCCCAGGCTGAGTGGAGTGAATGTGCCCAGGCAGAGTGGAGTGAATGTGCCCAGGCTGAGTGGAGTGGAGGTGCCCAGGCTGATTGGAGTGCAGGTTCCCAGGCAGAGTGGGACTGGAAGTGCCCAGGCTGAGTGGAGTGAATGTGCCCAGGCGGAGTGGAGTGAATGATCCCAGGCTGAATGGGAGTCAATGTGCCTAGACAGAGTGGAGTGAATGTGCCCAGTCTGAGTGGAGTGGAGGTGCCCAGGCTGAGTGGAGTTGGGGTTCCCAGGCAGAGAGGGACTGGAAGTGCCCTGGCTGAGTGGAGTGAATGTGCCCAGGCTGCGTGGAGTGGAGGTTCCCAGGCTGAGTGGAGTGCAGGCTCCCAGCAGAGTGGGACTGGAAGTGCCCAGGCTGAGTGGAGTGAATGTGCCCAGGCTGAATGGAGTGGAGGTGCCCAGGCTGAGTGGAGTGCAGGTTCCCAGGCAGAGTGGGATTGGAAGTGCCCAGGCTGAGTGGAGTGAATGTGCCCAGGCTGAGTGGAGTGGAGGTGCCCAGGCTGAGTGGAGTTGGGGTTCCCTGGCAGAGTGGGACTGGAAGTGCCAACGCTGAGTGGAGTGAATGTGCCCAGGCTGAGTGGAGTGGAGGTGCCCAGGCCGAGTGGAGTGCAGGTTCCCAGCAGAGTGGGACTGGAAGTGCCCAGGCTGAGTGGAGTGAATGTGCCCAGGCTGAATGGAGTGGAGGTGCCCAGGCTGAGTGGAGGTGCCCAGGCTGAGTGGAGTGCAGGTTCCCAGGCAGAGTGGGATTGGAAGTGCCCAGGCTGAGTGGAGTGAATGTACCCAGGCTGAGTGGAGTGGAGGGGCCCAGGCTGAGTCGAGTGCAGGTTCCCAGGCAGAGTGGGATTGGAAGTGCCCAGGCTGAGTGGAGTGAATGTGCCGAGGCTGAGTGGAGTGGAGGTGCCCAGGCTGAGTAGAGTTGGTGTTCCCTGACAGAGTGGGACTGGAAGTGCCCAGGCTGAGTGGAGTGAATGTGCCCAGGCTGAGTGGAGTGGAGGTGCCCAGGCTGAGTGGAGTTGGGGTTCCCTGGCAGAGTGGGACTGGAAGTGCCAACGCTGAGTGGAGTGAATGTGCCCAGACTGAGTGGAGTGGAGGTGCCCAGGCTGAGTGGAGTGCAGGTTCCCAGGCAGAGTGGGATTGGAAGTGCCCAGGCTGAGTGGAGTAAGGTACCCAGGCTGAGTGGAGTGTAGGTGCCCAGGCTGAGTGGAGTGCAGGTTCCCAGGCAGAGTGGGATTGGAAGTGCCCAGGCTGAGTGGAGTGAATGTGCCCAGGCTGAGTGGAGTGGAGGTGCCCAGGCCGAGTGGAGTGCAGGTTCCCAGGCAGAGTGGGACTGGAAGTGCCCAGGCGGAGTGGAGTGAATGTGCCCAGGCTGAATGGGAGTCAATGTGCCTAGACAGAGTGGAGTGAATGTGCTCAGCCGCCGGAGCCCGAAACGTGCGTTTCCCCATTGCCTTGAATGGGCGCGGAGAGAGGGGGGCGCTTTTTGGCTCGTGGCGCGGGCACCGTTGCGCCAAAGCGTCAAGTGTCACCCCTCCCCGTGCTCGGGGCGGCCCCTTGGAGCTAACTGGCTGGGTCTGGAGGGGCTGCGAGGCCGCCCAGGAGAACGGGTCCAAACCGCGTTCCGATCGGACGAGAATTGAGGGCAAGACACAGTTCCGCGGTTCACTTTCCGCCCGGGCAAAGGGCCTATTACTTGCGGCGGGAGGGCTTAAGAGTGGGCCCCCGTGAGTCGGGTGGAGAGCCGGGTGTGGAGAGGAGTAGCGGAGGTTCCCAGTCAGAGTGGGAGTGGAGGTTCCTGGGCAGAGTGGGACTGGAAGTGCCCAGGCTGAGTGGAGTGAATGTGCCCTGGCTGAGTGGAGTGAATGTGGCCAGGCTGAGTGGAGTGGAGGTGCCCAGGCTGAGTGGAGTGAATGTGCCCAGGCTGACTGGAGAGAATGTGCCCAGGCTGAGTGGATTGGAGGTGCCCAGGCTGAGTGGAGTGCAGGTTCCCAGGCAGAGTGGGACTGGAAGTGCCCAGGCTGAGTGGAGTGAATGTGCCCAGGCTGAGTGGAGTGGAGGTGCCCAGGCTGAGTGGAGTTGGGGTTCCCTGGCAGAGTGGGACTGGAAGTGACAAGGCTGAGTGGAGTGAATGTGCCCAGGCTGAGTGGAGTGGAGGTTCCCAGGCCGAGTGGAGTGCAGGTTCCCAGGCAGAGTGGGACTGGAAGTGCCCAGGCGGAGTGGAGTGAATGTGCCCAGGCTGAATGGGAGTCAATGTGCCTAGACAGAGTGGAGTGAATGTGCCCGGCCGCCGCAGCCCGAAACGTGCGTTTCCCCATTGCCTTGAATGGGCGCGGAGAGAGGGGGGCGCTTTTTGGCTCGTGGCGCGGGCACCGTTGCGCCAAAGCGTCAAGTGTCACACCTCCCCGTGCTCGGGGCGGCCCCTTGGAGCTAACTGGCTGGGTCTGGAGGGGCTGCGAGGCCGCCCAGGAGAACGGGTCCAAACCGCGTTCCGATCGGACGAGAATTGAGGGCGGGACACAGTTCCGCGGTTCACTTTCCGCCCGGGCAAAGGGCCTATTACTTGCGGCGGGAGGGCTTAAGAGTGGGCCCCCGTGAGTCGGGTGGAGAGCCGGGTGTGGAGAGGAGTAGCGGAGGTTCCCAGTCAGAGTGGGAGTGGAGGTTCCTGGGCAGAGTGGGACTGGAAGTGCCCAGGCTGAGTGGAGTGAATGTGCCCTGGCTGAGTGGAGTGAATGTGGCCAGGCTGAGTGGAGTGGAGGTGCCCAGACTGAGTGGAGTGAATGTGCCCAGGCTGACTGGAGAGAACGTGCCCAGGCTGAGTGGATTGGAGGTGCCCAGGCTGAGTGGAGTGCAGGTTCCCAGGCAGAGTGGGACTGGAAGTGCCCAGGCTGAGTGGAGTGAATGTGCCCAGGCTGAGTGGAGTGGAGGTGCCCAGGCTGAGTGGAGTTGGGGTTCCCTGGCAGAGTGGGACTGGAAGTGCCAAGGCTGAGTGGAGTGGAGGTGCCCAGGCCGAGTGGAGTGCAGGTTCCCAGGCAGAGTGGGACTGGAAGTGCCCAGGCTGAGTGGAGTGAATGTGCCCAGGCTGCGTGGAGTGGAGGTTCCCAGGCTGAGTGGAGTGCAGGCTCCCAGCAGAGTGGAGTGAATGTGCCCAGGCTGAGTGGAGTGGAGGTGCCCAGGCTGAGTGGAGTTGGGGTTCCCAGGCAGAGAGGGACTGGAAGTGCCCTGGCTGAGTGGAGTGAATGTGCCCAGGCTGTGTGGAGTGGAGGTTCCCAGGCTGAGTGGAGTGCAGGCTCCCAGCAGAGTGGGACTGGAAGTGCCCAGGCTGAGTGGAGTGAATGTGCCCAGGCTGAATGGAGTGGAGGTGCCCAGGCTGAGTGGAGTGCAGGTTCCCAGGCAGAGTGGGATTGGAAGTGCCCAGGCTGAGTGGAGTGAATGTGCCCAGGCTGAGTGGAGTGGAGGTGCCCAGGCTGAATGGAGTTGGGGTTCCCTGGCAGAGTGGAACTGGAAGTGCCAACGGTGAGTGGAGTGAATGTGCCCAGGCTGAGTGGAGTGGAGGTGCCCAGGCTGAGTGGAGTTGGGGTTCCCTGGCAGAGTGGGACTGGAAGTGCCAACGCTGAGTGGAGTGAATGTGCCCAGGCTGAGTGGAGTGGAGCTGCCCAGGCCGAGTGGAGTGCAGGTTCCCAGGCAGAGTGGGACTGGAAGTGCCCAGGCTGAGTGGACTGAATGTGCCCAGGCTGAGTGGAGTGGAGGTGCCCAGGCTGAGTGGAGTTGGGGGTCCCTGGCAGAGTGGGACTGGAAGTGCCAAGGCTGAGTGGAGTGAATGTGCCCAGGCTGAGTGGAGTGGAGGTGCCCAGGCTGAGTGGAGTTGGGGTTCCCAGGCAGAGAGGGACTGGAAGTGCCCTGGCTGAGTGGAGTGAATGTGCCCAGGCTGCGTGGAGTGGAGGTTCCCAGGCTGAGTGGAGTGCAGGTTCCCAGCAGAATGGGATTGGAAGTACCCAGGCTGAGTGGAGTGGAGGTGCCCAGGCTGAGTGGAGTGCTGGTTCCCAGGCAGAGTGGGATTGGAAGTTCCCAGGCTGAGTGGAGTGAATGGCCCCAGGCTGAGTGGATTGCATGTGCCCAGGCTGAGTGGAGTGCAGGTTCCCTGGCAGAGTGGGACTGGAAGTGCCAAGGCTGAGTGGAGTGAATGTGCCCAGGCTGAGTGGAGTGGAGGTGCCCTGGCCGAGTGGAGTGCAGGTTCCCAGGCAGAGTGGGACTGAAAGTGCCCAGGCTGAGTGGAGTGAATGTACCCAGGCTGAGTGGAGTGGAGGTGCCCAGGCTGAGTGGAGTTGGGGTTCCCTGGCAGAGTGGGACTGAAAGTGCCAAGGCTGAGTGGAGTGAAGGTACCCAGGCTGAGTGGAGTGGAGGTGCCCAGGCTGAGTGGAGTGCAGGTTCCCAGGCAGAGTGGGATTGGAAGTGCCAAGGCTGAGTGGAGTGAATGTGCCCAGGCTGAGTGGAGTGGAGGTGCCCAGGCTGAGTGGAGTTGGGGTTCCCTGGCAGAGTGGGATTGGAAGTGCCCAGGCTGAGTGGAGTGAATGTGCCCAGGCTGAGTGGAGTGGAGGTGCCCAGGCTGAGTGGAGTTGGGGTTCCCTGGCAGAGTGGGACTGGAAGTGCCAAGGCTGAGTGGAGTGAAGGTACCCAGGCTGAGTGGAGTGGAGGTGCCCAGGCTGAGTGGAGTGCAGGTTCCCAGCAGAGTGGGACTGGAAGTGCCCAGGCTGAGTGGAGTGAATGTGCCCAGGCTGAATGGAGTGGAGGTGCCCAGGCTGAGTGGAGGTGCCCAGGCTGAGTGGAGTGCAGGTTACCAGGCAGAGTGGGATTGGAAGTGCCCAGGCTGAGTGGAGTGAATGTACCCAGGCTGAGTGGAGTGGAGGGGCCCAGGCTGAGTCGAGTGCAGGTTCCCAGGCAGAGTGGGATTGGAAGTGCCCAGGCTGAGTGGAGTGAATGTGCCCAGGCTGAGTGGAGTGGAGGTGCCCAGGCTGAGTAGAGTTGGGGATCCCTGACAGAGTGGGACTGGAAGTGCCAACGGTGAGTGGAGTGAATGTGCCCAGGCTGAGTGGAGTGGAGGTGCCCAGGCTGAGTGGAGTTGGGGTTCCCTGGCAGAGTGGGACTGGAAGTGCCAACGCTGAGTGGAGTGAATGTGCCCAGGCTGAGTGGAGTGGAGGTGCCCAGGCTGAGTGGAGGTGCCCAGGCTGAGTGGAGTGCAGGTTCCCAGGCAGAGTGGGATTGGAAGTGCCCAGGCTGAGTGGAGTGAATGTACCCAGGCTGAGTGGAGTGGAGGGGCCCAGGCTGAGTCGAGTGCAGGTTCCCAGGCAGAGTGGGATTGGAAGTGCCCAGGCTGAGTGGAGTGAATGTGCCCAGGCTGAGTGGAGTGGAGGTGCCCAGGCTGAGTGGAGTTGGGGTTCCCTGGCAGAGTGGGACTGGAAGTGCCAAGGCTGAGTGGAGTGGAGGTGCCCAGGCCGAGTGGAGTGCAGGTTCCCAGGCAGAGTGGGACTGGAAGTGCCCAGGCTGAGTGGAGTGAATGTGCCCAGGCTGCGTGGAGTGGAGGTTCCCAGGCTGAGTGGAGTGCAGGCTCCCAGCAGAGTGGGACTGGAAGTGCCCAGGCTGAGTGGAGTGAATGTGCCCAGGCTGAGTGGAGTGAATGTGCCCAGGCAGAGTGGAGTGAATGTGCCCAGGCTGAGTGGAGTGGAGGTGCCCAGGCTGATTGGAGTGCAGGTTCCCAGGCAGAGTGGGACTGGAAGTGCCCAGGCTGAGTGGAGTGAATGTGCCCAGGCGGAGTGGAGTGAATGATCCCAGGCTGAATGGGAGTCAATGTGCCTAGACAGAGTGGAGTGAATGTGCCCAGGCTGAGTGGAGTGGAGGTGCCCAGGCTGAGTGGAGTTGGGGTTCCCAGGCAGAGAGGGACTGGAAGTGCCCTGGCTGAGTGGAGTGAATGTGCCCAGGCTGCGTGGAGTGGAGGTTCCCAGGCTGAGTGGAGTGCAGGCTCCCAGCAGAGTGGGACTGGAAGTGCCCAGGCTGAGTGGAGTGAATGTGCCCAGGCTGAATGGAGTGGAGGTGCCCAGGCTGAGTGGAGTGCAGGTTCCCAGGCAGAGTGGGATTGGAAGTGCCCAGGCTGAGTGGAGTGAATGTGCCCAGGCTGAGTGGAGTGGAGGTGCCCAGGCTGAGTGGAGTTGGGGTTCCCTGGCAGAGTGGGACTGGAAGTGCCAACGCTGAGTGGAGTGAATGTGCCAAGGCTGAGTGGAGTGGAGGTGCCCAGGCCGAGTGGAGTGCAGGTTCCCAGCAGAGTGGGACTGGAAGTGCCCAGGCTGAGTGGAGTGAATGTGCCCAGGCTGAATGGAGTGGAGGTGCCCAGGCTGAGTGGAGGTGCCCAGGCTGAGTGGAGTGCAGGTTCCCAGGCAGAGTGGGATTGGAAGTGCCCAGGCTGAGTGGAGTGAATGTACCCAGGCTGAGTGGAGTGGAGGGGCCCAGGCTGAGTCGAGTGCAGGTTCCCAGGCAGAGTGGGATTGGAAGTGCCCAGGCTGAGTGGAGTGAATGTGCCGAGGCTGAGTGGAGTGGAGGTGCCCAGGCTGAGTAGAGTTGGTGTTCCCTGACAGAGTGGGACTGGAAGTGCCCAGGCTGAGTGGAGTGAATGTGCCCAGGCTGAGTGGAGTGGAGGTGCCCAGGCTGAGTGGAGTTGGGGTTCCCTGGCAGAGTGGGACTGGAAGTGCCAACGCTGAGTGGAGTGAATGTGCCCAGGCTGAGTGGAGTGGAGGTGCCCAGGCTGAGTGGAGTGCAGGTTCCCAGGCAGAGTGGGATTGGAAGTGCCCAGGCTGAGTGGAGTAAGGTACCCAGGCTGAGTGGAGTGCAGGTGCCCAGGCTGAGTGGAGTGCAGGTTCCCAGGCAGAGTGGGATTGGAAGTGCCCAGGCTGAGTGGAGTGAATGTGCCCAGGCTGAGTGGAGTGGAGGTGCCCAGGCCGAGTGGAGTGCAGGTTCCCAGGCAGAGTGGGACTGGAAGTGCCCAGGCGGAGTGGAGTGAATGTGCCCAGGCTGAATGGGAGTCAATGTGCCTAGACAGAGTGGAGTGAATGTGCTCAGCCGCCGGAGCCCGAAACGTGCGTTTCCCCATTGCCTTGAATGGGCGCGGAGAGAGGGGGGCGCTTTTTGGCTCGTGGCGCGGGCACCGTTGCGCCAGAGCGTCAAGTGTCACCCCTCCCCGTGCTCGGGGCGGCCCCTTGGAGCTAACTGGCTGGGTCTGGAGGGGCTGCGAGGCCGCCCAGGAGAACGGGTCCAAACCGCGTTCCGATCGGACGAGAATTGAGGGCAAGACACAGTTCCGCGGTTCACTTTCCGCCCGGGCAAAGGGCCTATTACTTGCGGCGGGAGGGCTTAAGAGTGGGCCCCCGTGAGTCGGGTGGAGAGCCGGGTGTGGAGAGGAGTAGCGGAGGTTCCCAGTCAGATTGGGAGTGGAGGTTCCTGGGCAGAGTGGGACTGGAAGTGCCCAGGCTGAGTGGAGTGAATGTGCCCTGGCTGAGTGGAGTGAATGTGGCCAGGCTGAGTGGAGTGGAGGTGCCCAGGCTGAGTGGAGTGAATGTGCCCAGGCTGACTGGAGAGAATGTGCCCAGGCTGAGTGGATTGGAGGTGCCCAGGCTGAGTGGAGTGCAGGTTCCCAGGCAGAGTGGGACTGGAAGTGCCCAGGCTGAGTGGAGTGAATGTGCCCAGGCTGAGTGGAGTGGAGGTGCCCAGGCTGAGTGGAGTTGGGGTTCCCTGGCAGAGTGGGACTGGAAGTGACAAGGCTGAGTGGAGTGAATGTGCCCAGGCTGAGTGGAGTGGAGGTTCCCAGGCCGAGTGGAGTGCAGGTTCCCAGGCAGAGTGGGACTGGAAGTGCCCAGGCGGAGTGGAGTGAATGTGCCCAGGCTGAATGGGAGTCAATGTGCCTAGACAGAGTGGAGTGAATGTGCCCGGCCGCCGGAGCCCGAAACGTGCGTTTCCCCATTGCCTTGAATGGGCGCGGAGAGAGGGGGGCGCTTTTTGGCTCGTGGCGCGGGCACCGTTGCGCCAAAGCATCAAGTGTCACACCTCCCCGTGCTCGGGGCGGCCCCTTGGAGCTAACTGGCTGGGTCTGGAGGGGCTGCGAGGCCGCCCAGGAGAACGGGTCCAAACCGCGTTCCGATCGGACGAGAATTGAGGGCGGGACACAGTTCCGCGGTTCACTTTCCGCCCGGGCAAAGGGCCTATAACTTGCGGCGGGAGGGCTTAAGAGTGGGCCCCCGCGAGTCGGGTGGAGAGCCGGGTGTGGAGAGGAGTAGCGGAGGTTCCCAGTCAGAGTGGGAGTGGAGGTTCCTGGGCAGAGTGGGACTGGAAGTGCCCAGGCTGAGTGGAGTGAATGTGCCCTGGCTGAGTGGAGTGAATGTGCCCAGGCTGAGTGGAGTGAATGTGCCCAGGCTGAGTGGAGTGAATGTGCCCAGGCTGACTGGAGAGAATGTGCCCAGGCTGAGTGGATTGGAGGTGCCCAGGCTGAGTGGAGTGCAGGTCCCCAGGCAGAGTGGGACTGGAAGTGCCCAGGCTGAGTGGAGTGAATGTGCCCAGGCTGAGTGGAGTGAATGATCCCAGGCTGAATGGGAGTCAATGTGCCTAGACAGAGTGGAGTGAATGTGCCCAAGCTGAGTGGAGTGGAGGTGCCCAGGCTGAGTGGAGTTGGGGTTCCCAGGCAGAGAGGGACTGGAAGTGCCCTGGCTGAGTGGAGTGAATGTGCCCAGGCTGAGTGGAGTGGAGGTGCCCAGGCTGAATGGAGTTGGGGTTCCCAGGCAGAGTGGGACTGGAAGTGCCCAGGCTGAGTGGAGTGCAGGTTCCCAGGCAGAGTGGGATTGGAAGTGCCCAGGCTGAGTGGAGTGAATGTGCCCAGGCTGACTGGAGTGGAGGTGCCCAGGCCGAGTGGAGTGCAGGTTCCCAGGCAGAGTGGGACTGGAAGTGCCCAGGCGGAGTGGAGTGAATGTGCCCAGGCTGAATGGGAGTCAATGTGCCTAGACAGAGTGGAGTGAATGTGCCCAGCCGCCGGAGCCCGAAACGTGCGTTTCCCCATTGCCTTGAATGGGCGCGGAGAGAGGGGGGCGCTTTTTGGCTCGTGGCGCGGGCACCGTTGCGCCAAAGCATCCAGTGTCACCCCTCCCCGTGCTCGGGGCGGCCCCTTGGAGCTAACTGGCTGGGTCTGGAGGGGCTGCGAGGCCGCCCAGGAGAACGGGTCCAAACCGCGTTCCGATCGGACGAGAATTGAGGGCGGGACACAGTTCCACGGTTCACTTTCCGCCCGGGCAAAGGGCCTATTACTTGCGGCGGGAGGGCTTAAGAGTGGGCCCCCGTGAGTCGGGTGGAGAGCCGGGTGTGGAGAGGAGTAGCGGAGGTTCCCAGTCAGAGTGGGAGTGGAGGTTCCTGGGCAGAGTGGGACTGGAAGTGCCCAGGCTGAGTGGAGTGAATGTGCCCTGGCTGAGTGGAGTGAATGTGGCCAGGCTGAGTGGAGTGGAGGTGCCCAGGCTGAGTGGAGTGAATGTGCCCAGGCTGACTGGAGAGAATGTGCCCAGGCTGAGTGGATTGGAGGTGCCCAGGCTGAGTGGAGTGCAGGTTCCCAGGCAGAGTGGGACTGGAAGTGCCCAGGCTGAGTGGAGTGAATGTGCCCAGGCTGAGTGGAGTGGAGGTGCCCAGGATGAGTGGAGTTGGGGTTCCCAGGCAGAGTGGGACTGGAAGTGCCCAGGCTGAGTGGAGTGAATGTGCCCAGGCTGAGTGGAGTGAATGTGCCCAGGCAGAGTGGAGTGAATGTGCCCTGGCTGAGTGGAGTGGAGGTGCCCAGGCAGATTGGAGTGCAGGTTCCCAGGCAGAGTGGGACTGGAAGTGCCCAGGCTGAGTGGAGTGAATGTGCCCAGGCTGAATGGAGTGGAGGTGCCCAGGCTGAGTGGAGTGCAGGTTCCCAGGCAGAGTAGGATTGGAAGTGCCCAGGCTGAGTGGAGTGAATGTGCCCAGGCTGAGTGGAGTGGAGGTGCCCAGGCTGAATGGAGTTGGGGTTCCCAGGCAGAGTGGGACTGGAAGTGCCCAGGCTGAGTGGAGAGCAGGTTCCCAGGCAGAGTGGGATTGGAAGTGCCCAGGCTGAGTGGAGTGAATGTACCCAGGCTGAGTGGAGTGGAGGTGCCCAGGCTGAGTGGAGTGCAGGTTCCCAGGCAGAGTGGGATAGGAAGTGCCCAGGCTGAGTGGAGTGAATGTGCCCAGGCTGAGTGGAGTGGAGGTGTCCAGGCTGAGTGGAGTTGGGGTTCCCTGGCAGAGTGGGACTGGAAGTGCCAAGGCTGAGTGGAGTGAATGTGCCCAGGCTGAATGGAGTGGAGGTGCCCAGGCTGAGTGGAGGTGCCCACTCTGAGTGGAGTGCAGGTTCCCAGGCAGAGTGGGATTGGAAGTGCCCAGGCTGAGTGGAGTGAATGTGCCCAGGCTGAGTGGAGTGGAGGTGCCCAGGCTGAATGGAGTTGGGGTTCCCAGGCAGAGTGGGACTGGAAGTGCCCAGGCTGAGTGGAGTGCAGGTTCCCAGGCAGAGTGGGATTGGAAGTGCCCAGGCTGAGTGGAGTGAATGTGCCCAGGCTGACTGGAGTGGAGGTGCCCAGGCAGAGTGGAGTGCAGGTTCCCAGGCAGAGTGGGACTGGAAGTGCCCAGGCGGAGTGGAGTGAATGTGCCCAGGCTGAATGGGAGTCAATGTGCCTAGACAGAGTGGAGTGAATGTGCCCAGCCGCCGGAGCCCGAAACGTGCGTTTCCCCATTGCCTTGAATGGGCGCGGAGAGAGGGGGGCGCTTTTTGGCTCGTGGCGCGGGCACCGTTGCGCCAAAGCGTCAAGTGTCACCCCTCCCCGTGCTCGGGGCGGCCCCTTGGAGCTAACTGGCTGGGTCTGGAGGGGCTGCGAGGCCGCCCAGGAGAACGGGTCCAAACCGCGTTCCGATCGGACGAGAATTGAGGGCGGGACACAGTTCCGCGGTTCACTTTCCGCCCGGGCAAAGGGCCTATTACTTGCGGCGGGAGGGCTTAAGAGTGGGCCCCCGTGAGTCGGGTGGAGAGCCGGGTGTGGAGAGGAGTAGCGGAGGTTCCCAGTCAGAGTGGGAGTGGAGGTTCCTGGGCAGAGTGGGACTGGAAGTGCCCAGGCTGAGTGGAGTGAATGTGCCCTGGCTGAGTGGAGTGAATGTGGCCAGGCTGAGTGGAGTGGAGGTGCCCAGGCTGAGTGGAGTGAATGTGCCCAGGCTGACTGGAGAGAATGTGCCCAGGCTGAGTGGATTGGAGGTGCCCAGGCTGAGTGGAGTGCAGGTTCCCAGGCAGAGTGGGACTGGAAGTGCCCAGGCTGAGTGGAGTGAATGTGCCCAGGCTGAGTGGAGTGGAGGTGCCCAGGCTGAGTGGAGTTGGGGTTCCCTGGCAGAGTGGGACTGGAAGTGCCAAGGCTGAGTGGAGTGGAGGTGCCCAGGCCGAGTGGAGTGCAGGTTCCCAGGCAGAGTGGGACTGGAAGTGCCCAGGCTGAGTGGAGTGAATGTGCCCAGGCTGCGTGGAGTGGAGGTGCCCAGGCTGAGTGGAGTGCAGGTTCCCAGGCAGAGTAGGATTGGAAGTGCCCAGGCTGAGTGGAGTGAATGTGCCCAGGCTGAGTGGATTGCATGTGCCCAGGCTGAGTGGAGTGCAGGTTCCCTGGCAGAGTGGGATTGGAAGTGCCCAGGCTGAGTGGAGTGAATGTGCCAAGGCTGACTGGAGTGGAGGTGCCCAGGCCGAGTGGAGTGCAGGTTCCCAGGCAGAGTGGGACTGGAAGTGCCCAGGCGGAGTGGAGTGAATGTGCCCAGGCTGAATGGGAGTCAATGTGCCTAGACAGAGTGGAGTGAATGTGCCCAGCCGCCGGAGCCCGAAACGTGCGTTTCCCCATTGCCTTGAATGGGCGCGGAGAGAGGGGGGCGCTTTTTGGCTCGTGGCGCGGGCACCGTTGCGCCAAAGCGTCAAGTGTCACCCCTCCCCGTGCTCGGGGCGGCCCCTTGGAGCTAACTGGCTGGGTCTGGAGGGGCTGCGAGGCCGCCCAGGAGAACGGGTCCAAACCGCGTTCCGATCGGACGAGAATTGAGGGCGGGACACAGTTCCGCGGTTCACTTTCCGCCCGGGCAAAGGGCCTATTACTTGCGGCGGGAGGGCTTAAGAGTGGGCCCCCGTGAGTCGGGTGGAGAGCCGGGTGTGGAGAGGAGTAGCGGAGGTTCCCAGTCAGAGTGGGAGTGGAGGTTCCTGGGCAGAGTGGGACTGGAAGTGCCCAGGCTGAGTGGAGTGAATGTGCCCTGGCTGAGTGGAGTGAATGTGGCCAGGCTGAGTGGAGTGGAGGTGCCCAGGCTGAGTGGAGTGAATGTGCCCAGGCTGACTGGAGAGAATGTGCCCAGGCTGAGTGGATTGGAGGTGCCCAGGCTGAGTGGAGTGCAGGTTCCCAGGCAGAGTGGGACTGGAAGTGCCCAGGCTGAGTGGAGTGAATGTGCCCAGGCTGAGTGGAGTGGAGGTGCCCAGGCTGAGTGGAGTTGGGGTTCCCTGGCAGAGTGGGACTGGAAGTGCCAAGGCTGAGTGGAGTGGAGGTGCCCAGGCCGAGTGGAGTGCAGGTTCCCAGGCAGAGTGGGACTGGAAGTGCCCAGGCTGAGTGGAGTGAATGTGCCAAGGCTGCGTGGAGTGGAGGTTCCCAGGCTGAGTGGAGTGCAGGCTCCCAGCAGAGTGGGACTGGAAGTGCCCAGGCTGAGTGGAGTGAATGTGCCCAGGCTGAGTGGAGTGAATGTGCCCAGGCAGAGTGGAGTGAATGTGCCCAGGCTGAGTGGAGTGGAGGTGCCCAGGCTGATTGGAGTGCAGGTTCCCAGGCAGAGTGGGACTGGAAGTGCCCAGGCTGAGTGGAGTGAATGTGCCCAGGCTGAGTGGAGTGAATGATCCCAGGCTGAATGGGAGTCAATGTGCCTAGACAGAGTGGAGTGAATGTGCCCAGGCTGAGTGGAGTGGAGGTGCCCAGGCTGAGTGGAGTTGGGGTTCCCAGGCAGAGAGGGACTGGAAGTGCCCTGGCTGAGTGGAGTGAATGTGCCCAGGCTGCGTGGAGTGGAGGTTCCCAGGCTGAGTGGAGTGCAGGCTCCCAGCAGAGTGGGACTGGAAGTGCCCAGGCTGAGTGGAGTGAATGTGCCCAGGCTGAATGGAGTGGAGGTGCCCAGGCTGAGTGGAGTGGAGGTGCCCAGGCTGAGTGGAGTTGGGGGTCCCTGGCAGAGTGGGACTGGAAGTGCCAAGGCTGAGTGGAGTGAATGTGCCCAGGCTGAGTGGAGTGGAGGTTCCCAGTCAGAGTGGGAGTGGAGGTTCCCAGGCAGAGAGGGACTGGAAGTGCCCTGGCTGAGTGGAGTGAATGTGCCCAGGCTGCGTGGAGTGGAGGTTCCCAGGCTGAGTGGAGTGCAGGTTCCCAGCAGAATGGGATTGGAAGTACCCAGGCTGAGTGGAGTGGAGGTGCCCAGGCTGAGTGGAGTGCTGGTTCCCAGGCAGAGTGGGATTGGAAGTTCCCAGGCTGAGTGGAGTGAATGTCCCCAGGCTGAGTGGATTGCATGTGCCCAGGCTGAGTGGAGTGCAGGTTCCCTGGCAGAGTGGGAT
Organism: Conger conger; assembly: GCF_963514075.1. Lineage (NCBI taxonomy): Eukaryota > Metazoa > Chordata > Actinopteri > Anguilliformes > Congridae > Conger > Conger conger. The sequence continues at coordinate 62,108 of NW_026890450.1, forward strand.
TGGAAGTGCCCAGGCTGAGTGGAGTGAATGTGCCAAGGCTGACTGGAGTGGAGGTGCCCAGGCCGAGTGGAGTGCAGGTTCCCAGGCAGAGTGGGACTGGAAGTGCCCAGGCGGAGTGGAGTGAATGTGCCCAGGCTGAATGGGAGTCAATGTGCCTAGACAGAGTGGAGTGAATGTGCCCGGCCGCCGGAGCCCGAAACGTGCGTTTCCCCATTGCCTTGAATGGGCGCGGAGAGAGGGGGGCGCTTTTTGGCTCGTGGCGCGGGCACCGTTGCGCCAAAGCGTCAAGTGTCACACCTCCCCGTGCTCGGGGCGGCCCCTTGGAGCTAACTGGCTGGGTCTGGAGGGGCTGCGAGGCCGCCCAGGAGAACGGGTCCAAACCGCGTTCCGATCGGACGAGAATTGAGGGCGGGACACAGTTCCGCGGTTCACTTTCCGCCCGGGCAAAGGGCCTATAACTTGCGGCGGGAGGGCTTAAGAGTGGGCCCCCGCGAGTCGGGTGGAGAGCCGGGTGTGGAGAGGAGTAGCGGAGGTTCCCAGTCAGAGTGGGAGTGGAGGTTCCTGGGCAGAGTGGGATTGGAAGTGCCCAGGCTGAGTGGAGTGAATGTGCCCTGGCTGAGTGGAGTGAATGTGCCGAGGCTGAGTGGAGTGGAGGAGCCCAGGCCGAGTGGAGTGCAGGTTCCCAGGCAGAGTGGGACTGGAAGTGCCCAGGCTGAGTTGAGTGAATGTGCACAGGCTGAGTGGAGTGGAGGTACCCAGGCTGAGTGGAGTTGGGGTTCCCTGGCAGAGTGGGACTGGAAGTGCCAAGGCTGAGTGGAGTGAATGTGCCCAGGCTGAGTGGAGTGGAGGTGCCCAGGCCGAGTGGAGTGCAGGCACCCAGGCAGAGTGGGATTGGAAGTGCCCAGGCTGAGTGGAGTGAATGTGCCCAGGCTGAGTGGAGTGGAGGTGCCCAGGCCGAGTGGAGTGCAGGTTCCCAGGCAGAGTGGGACTGGAAGTGCCCAGGCTGAGTGGAGTGAATGTGCCCAGGCTGAGTGGAGTGGAGGTGCCCAGGCTGAGTGGAGTTGGGGTTCCCTGGCAGAGTGGGACTGGAAGTGCCAAGGCTGAGTGGAGTGAATGTGCCCAGGCTGAGTGGAGTGGAGGTGCCCTGGCCGAGTGGAGTGCAGGTTCCCAGGCAGAGTGGGACTGAAAGTGCCCAGGCTGAGTGGAGTGAATGTACCCAGGCTGAGTGGAGTAGAGGTGCCCAGGCTGAGTGGAGTTGGGGTTCCCTGGCAGAGTGGGACTGAAAGTGCCAAGGCTGAGTGGAGTGAAGGCACCCAGGCTGAGTGGAGTGGAGGTGCCCAGGCTGAGTGGAGTGCAGGTTCCCAGGCAGAGTGGGATTGGAAGTGCCAAGGCTGAGTGGAGTGAATGTGCCCAGGCTGAGTGGAGTGGAGGTGCCCAGGCTGAGTGGAGTTGGGGTTCCCTGGCAGAGTGGGATTGGAAGTGCCCAGGCTGAGTGGAGTGAATGTGCCCAGGCTGAGTGGAGTGGAGGTGCCCAGGCTGAGTGGAGTTGGGGTTCCCTGGCAGAGTGGGACTGGAAGTGCCAAGGCTGAGTGGAGTGAAGGTACCCAGGCTGAGTGGAGTGGAGGTGCCCAGGCTGAGTGGAGTGCAGGTTCCCAGCAGAGTGGGACTGGAAGTGCCCAGGCTGAGTGGAGTGAATGTGCCCAGGCTGAATGGAGTGGAGGTGCCCAGGCTGAGTGGAGGTGCCCAGGCTGAGTGGAGTGCAGGTTCCCAGGCAGAGTGGGATTGGAAGTGCCCAGGCTGAGTGGAGTGAATGTACCCAGGCTGAGTGGAGTGGAGGGGCCCAGGCTGAGTCGAGTGCAGGTTCCCAGGCAGAGTGGGATTGGAAGTGCCCAGGCTGAGTGGAGTGAATGTGCCCAGGCTGAGTGGAGTGGAGGTGCCCACGCTGAGTAGAGTTGGGGTTCCCTGACAGAGTGGGACTGGAAGTGCCAACGGTGAGTGGAGTGAATGTGCCCAGGCTGAGTGGAGTGGAGGTGCCCAGGCTGAGTGGAGTTGGGGTTCCCTGGCAGAGTGGGACTGGAAGTGCCAACGCTGAGTGGAGTGAATGTGCCCAGGCTGAGTGGAGTGGAGGCGCCCAGGCTGAGTGGAGTGCAGGTTCCCAGGCAGAGTGGGATTGGAAGTGCCCAGGCTGAGTGGAGTAATGTACCCAGGCTGAGTGGAGTGCAGGTGCCCAGGCTGAGTGGAGTGCAGGTTCCCAGGCAGAGTGGGATTGGAAGTGCCCAGGCTGAGTGGAGTGAATGTGCCCAGGCTGACTGGAGTGGAGGTGCCCAGGCCGAGTGGAGTGCAGGTTCCCAGGCAGAGTGGGACTGGAAGTGCCCAGGCGGAGTGGAGTGAATGTGCCCTGGCTGAGTGGAGTGAATGTGGCCAGGCTGAGTGGAGTGGAGGTGCCCAGGCTGAGTGGAGTGAATGTGCCCAGGCTGACTGGAGAGAATGTGCCCAGGCTGAGTGGATTGGAGGTGCCCAGGCTGAGTGGAGTGCAGGTTCCCAGGCAGAGTGGGACTGGAAGTGCCCAGGCTGAGTGGAGTGAATGTGCCCAGGCTGAGTGGATTGGAGGTGCCCAGGCTGAGTGGAGTTTGGGTTCCCTGGCAGAGTGGGACTGGAAGTGACAAGGCTGAGTGGAGTGAATGTGCCCTGGCTGAGTGGAGTGAATGTGCCTAGGCTGAGTGGAGTGAATGTGCCCAGGCTGAGTGGAGTGAATGTGCTCAGGCTGACTGGAGAGAATGTGCCCAGGCTGAGTGGATTGGAGGTGCCCAGGCTGAGTGGAGTGCAGGTTCCCAGGCAGAGTGGGACTGGAAGTGCCCAGGCTGAGTGGAGTGAATGTGCCCAGGCTGAGTGGAGTGAATGTTCCCAGGCTGAATGGGAGTCAATGTGCCTAGACAGAGTGGAGTGAATGTGCCCAGGCTGAGTGGAGTGGAGGTGCCCAGGCTGAGTGGAGTTGGGGTTCCCAGGCAGAGAGGGACTGGAAATGCCCAGGCTGAGTGGAGTGAATGTGCCCAGGCTGCGTGGAGTGGAGGTTCCCAGGCTGAGTGGAGTGCAGGCTCCCAGCAGAGTGGGATTGGAAGTGCCCAGGCTGAGTGGAGTGAATGTGCCCAGGCTGAGTGGAGTGGAGGTGCCCAGGCTGAATGGAGTTGGGGTTCCCTGGCAGAGTGGGACTGGAAGTGCCCAGGCGGAGTGGAGTGCAGGTTCCCAGGCTGAATGGGAGTCAATGTGCCTAGACAGAGTGGAGTGAATGTGCCCAGCCGCCGGAGCCCGAAACGTGCGTTTCCCCATTGCCTTGAATGGGCGCGGAGAGAGGGGGGCGCTTTTTGGCTCGTGGCGCGGGCACCGTTTACGCCAAAGCGTCAAGTGTCACCCCTCCCCGTGTTCGGGGCGGCCCCTTGGAGCTAACTGGCTGGGTCTGGAGGGGCTGCGAGGCCGCCCAGGAGAACGGGTCCAAACCGCGTTCCGATCGGACGAGAATTGAGGGCGGGACACAGTTCCGCGGTTCACTTTCCGCCCGGGCAAAGGGCCTATTACTTGCGGCAGGAGGGCTTAAGAGTGGGCCCCCGTGAGTCGGGTGGAGAGCCGGGTGTGGAGAGGAGTAGCGGAGGTTCCCAGTCAGAGTGGGAGTGGAGGTTCCTGGGCAGAGTGGGACTGGAAGTGCCCAGGCTGAGTGGAGTGAATGTGCCCAGGCTGACTGGAGAGAATGTGCCCAGGCTGAGTGGATTGGAGGTGCCCAGGCTGAGTGGAGTGCAGGTTCCCAGGCAGAGTGGGACTGGAAGTGCCCAGGCTGAGTGGAGTGAATGTGCCCAGGCTGAGTGGAGTGGAGGTGCCCAGGCTGAGTGGAGTTGGGGTTCCCTGGCAGAGTGGGACTGGAAGGGCCAAGGCTGAGTGGAGTGGAGGTGCCCAGGCCGAGTGGAGTGCAGGTTCCCAGGCAGAGTGGGACTGGAAGTGCCCAGGCTGAGTGGAGTGAATGTGCCCAGGCTGCGTGGAGTGGAGGTTCCCAGGCTGAGTGGAGTGCAGGCTCCCAGCAGAGTGGAGTGAATGTGCCCAGGCTGAGTGGAGTGGAGGTGCCCAGGCTGAGTGGAGTTGGGGTTCCCAGGCAGAGAGGGACTGGAAGTGCCCTGGCTGAGTGGAGTGAATGTGCCCAGGCTGCGTGGAGTGGAGGTTCCCAGGCTGAGTGGAGTGCAGGCTCCCAGCAGAGTGGGACTGGAAGTGCCCAGGCTGAGTGGAGTGAATGTGCCCAGGCTGAATGGAGTGGAGGTGCCCAGGCTGAGTGGAGTGCAGGTTCCCAGGCAGAGTGGGATTGGAAGTGCCCAGGCTGAGTGGAGTGAATGTGCCCAGGCTGAGTGGAGTGGAGGTGCCCAGGCTGAATGGAGTTGGGGTTCCCTGGCAGAGTGGAACTGGAAGTGCCAACGATGAGTGGAGTGAATGTGCCCAGGCTGAGTGGAGTGGAGGTGCCCAGGCTGAGTGGAGTTGGGGTTCCCTGGCAGAGTGGGACTGGAAGTGCCAACGCTGAGTGGAGTGAATGTGCCCAGGCTGAGTGGAGTGGAGCTGCCCAGGCCGAGTGGAGTGCAGGTTCCCAGGCAGAGTGGGACTGGAAGTGCCCAGGCTGAGTGGACTGAATGTGCCCAGGCTGAGTGGAGTGGAGGTGCCCAGGCTGAGTGGAGTTGGGGGTCCCTGGCAGAGTGGGACTGGAAGTGCCAAGGCTGAGTGGAGTGAATGTGCCCAGGCTGAGTGGAGTGGAGGTGCCCAGGCTGAGTGGAGTTGGGGTTCCCAGGCAGAGAGGGACTGGAAGTGCCCTGGCTGAGTGGAGTGAATGTGCCCAGGCTGCGTGGAGTGGAGGTTCCCAGGCTGAGTGGAGTGCAGGTTCCCAGCAGAATGGGATTGGAAGTACCCAGGCTGAGTGGAGTGGAGGTGCCCAGGCTGAGTGGAGTGCTGGTTCCCAGGCAGAGTGGGATTGGAAGTGCCCAGGCTGAGTGGAGTGAATGTCCCCAGGCTGAGTGGAGTGCAGGTTCCCTGGCAGAGTGGGATTGGAAGTGCCCAGGCTGAGTGGAGTGAATGTGCCAAGGCTGACTGGAGTGGAGGTGCCCAGGCCGAGTGGAGTGCAGGTTCCCAGGCAGAGTGGGACTGGAAGTGCCCAGGCGGAGTGGAGTGAATGTGCCCAGGCTGAATGGGAGTCAATGTGCCTAGACAGAGTGGAGTGAATGTGCCCGGCCGCCGGAGCCCGAAACGTGCGTTTCCCCATTGCCTTGAATGGGCGCGGAGAGAGGGGGGCGCTTTTTGGCTCGTGGCGCGGGCACCGTTGCGCCAAAGCGTCAAGTGTCACACCTCCCCGTGCTCGGGGCGGCCCCTTGGAGCTAACTGGCTGGGTCTGGAGGGGCTGCGAGGCCGCCCAGGAGAAAGGGTCCAAACCGCGTTCCGATCGGACGAGAATTGAGGGCGGGACACAGTTCCGCGGTTCACTTTCCGCCCGGGCAAAGGGCCTATAACTTGCGGCGGGAGGGCTTAAGAGTGGGCCCCCGCGAGTCGGGTGGAGAGCCGGGTGTGGAGAGGAGTAGCGGAGGTTCCCAGTCAGAGTGGGAGTGGAGGTTCCTGGGCAGAGTGGGACTGGAAGTGCCCAGGCTGAGTGGAGTGAATGTGCCCTGGCTGAGTGGAGTGAATGTGCCGAGGCTGAGTGGAGTGGAGGAGCCCAGGCCGAGTGGAGTGCAGGTTCCCAGGCAGAGTGGGACTGGAAGTGCCCAGGCTGAGTGGAGTGAATGTGCACAGGCTGAGTGGAGTGGAGGTACCCAGGCTGAGTGGAGTTGGGGTTCCCTGGCAGAGTGGGACTGGAAGTGCCAAGGCTGAGTGGAGTGAATGTGCCCAGGCTGAGTGGAGTGGAGGTGCCCAGGCCGAGTGGAGTGCAGGCACCCAGGCAGAGTGGGATTGGAAGTGCCCAGGCTGAGTGGAGTGAATGTGCCCAGGCTGAGTGGAGTGGAGGTGCCCAGGCCGAGTGGAGTGCAGGTTCCCAGGCAGAGTGGGATTGGAAGTGCCAAGGCTGAGTGGAGTGAATGTGCCCAGGCTGAGTGGAGTGGAGGTGCCCAGGCTGAGTGGAGTTGGGGTTCCCTGGCAGAGTGGGATTGGAAGTGCCCAGGCTGAGTGGAGTGAATGTGCCCAGGCTGAGTGGAGTGGAGGTGCCCAGGCTGAGTGGAGTTGGGGTTCCCTGGCAGAGTGGGACTGGAAGTGCCAAGGCTGAGTGGAGTGAAGGTACCCAGGCTGAGTGGAGTGGAGGTGCCCAGCCTGAGTGGAGTGCAGGTTCCCAGCAGAGTGGGACTGGAAGTGCCCAGGCTGAGTGGAGTGAATGTGCCCAGGCTGAATGGAGTGGAGGTGCCCAGGCTGAGTGGAGGTGCCCAGGCTGAGTGGAGTGCAGGTTCCCAGGCAGAGTGGGATTGGAAGTGCCCAGGCTGAGTGGAGTGAATGTACCCAGGCTGAGTGGAGTGGAGGGGCCCAGGCTGAGTCGAGTGCAGGTTCCCAGGCAGAGTGGGATTGGAAGTGCCCAGGCTGAGTGGAGTGAATGTGCCCAGGCTGAGTGGAGTGGAGGTGCCCAGGCTGAGTAGAGTTGGGGTTCCCTGACAGAGTGGGACTGGAAGTGCCAACGGTGAGTGGAGTGAATGTGCCCAGGCTGAGTGGAGTGGAGGTGCCCAGGCTGAGTGGAGTTGGGGTTCCCTGGCAGAGTGGGACTGGAAGTGCCAACGCTGAGTGGAGTGAATGTGCCCAGGCTGAGTGGAGTGGAGGTGCCCAGGCTGAGTGGAGTGCAGGTTCCCAGGCAGAGTGGGATTGGAAGTGCCCAGGCTGAGTGGAGTAATGTACCCAGGCTGAGTGGAGTGCAGGTGCCCAGGCTGAGTGGAGTGCAGGTTCCCAGGCAGAGTGGGATTGGAAGTGCCCAGGCTGAGTGGAGTGAATGTGCCCAGGCTGAGTGGAGTGGAGGTGCCCAGGCCGAGTGGAGTGCAGGTTCCCAGGCAGAGTGGGACTGGAAGTGCCCAGGCGGAGTGGAGTGAATGTGCCCAGGCTGAGTGGAGTGGAGGTGCCCAGGCTGAATGGAGTTGGGGTTCCCAGGCAGAGTGGGACTGGAAGTGCCCAGGCTGAGTGGAGTGCAGGTTCCCAGGCAGAGTGGGATTGGAAGTGCCCAGGCTGAGTGGAGTGAATGTACCCAGGCTGAGTGGAGTGGAGGTGCCCAGGCTGAGTGGAGTGCAGGTTCCCAGGCAGAGTGGGATTGGAAGTGCCCAGGCTGAGTGGAGTGAATGTGCCCAGGCTGAGTGGAGTGGAGGTGTCCAGGCTGAGTGGAGTTGGGGTTCCCTGGCAGAGTGGGACTGGAAGTGCCAAGGCTGAGTGGAGTGAATGTGCCCAGGCTGAATGGAGTGGAGGTGCCCAGGCTGAGTGGAGGTGCCCAGGCTGAGTGGAGTGCAGGTTCCCAGGCAGAGTGGGATTGGAAGTGCCCAGGCTGAGTGGAGTGAATGTGCCCAGGCTGAGTGGAGTGGAGGTGCCCAGGCTGAATGGAGTTGGGGTTCCCAGGCAGAGTGGGACTGGAAGTGCCCAGGCTGAGTGGAGTGAATGTGCCCTGGCTGAGTGGAGTGAATGTGCCCAGGCTGAGTGGAGTGAATGTGCCCAGGCTGAGTGGAGTGAATGTGCTCAGGCTGACTGGAGAGAATGTGCCCAGGCTGAGTGGATTGGAGGTGCCCAGGCTGAGTGGAGTGCAGGTTCCCAGGCAGAGTGGGACTGGAAGTGCCCAGGCTGAGTGGAGTGAATGTGCCCAGGCTGAGTGGAGTGAATGTTCCCAGGCTGAATGGGAGTCAATGTGCCTAGACAGAGTGGAGTGAATGTGCCCAGGCTGAGTGGAGTGGAGGTGCCCAGGCTGAGTGGAGTTGGGGTTCCCAGGCAGAGAGGGACTGGAAGTGCCCTGGCTGAGTGGAGTGAATGTGCCCAGGCTGCGTGGAGTGGAGGTTCCCAGGCTGAGTGGAGTGCAGGCTCCCAGCAGAGTGGGATTGGAAGTGGCCAGGCTGAGTGGAGTGAATGTACCCAGGCTGAGTGGAGTGGAGGTGCCCAGGCTGAGTGGAGTTGGGGTTCCCTGGCAGAGTGGGACTGAAAGTGCCAAGGCTGAGTGGAGTGAAGGTACCCAGGCTGAGTGGAGTGGAGGTGCCCAGGCTGAGTGGAGTGCAGTTTCCCAGGCAGAGTGGGATTGGAAGTGCCAAGGCTGAGTGGAGTGAATGTGCCCAGGCTGAGTGGAGTGGAGGTGCCCAGGCTGAGTGGAGTGCAGGTTCCCAGGCAGAGTGGGATTGGAAGTGCCCAGGCTGAGTGGAGTGAATGTGCCCAGGCTGAGTGGAGTGGAGGTGCCCAGGCTGAGTGGAGTTGGGGTTCCCTGGCAGAGTGGGACTGGAAGTGCCAAGGCTGAGTGGAGTGAATGTGCCAAGGCTGAGTGGAGTGAAGGTACCCAGGCTGAGTGGAGTGGAGGTGCCCAGGCTGAGTGGAGTGCAGGTTCCCAGGCAGAGTGGGATTGGAAGTGCCAAGGCTGAGTGGAGTGAATGTGCCCTGGCTGAGTGGAGTGAATGAGGCCAGGCTGAGTGGAGTGGAGGTGCCCAGGCTGAGTGGAGTGAATGTGCCCAGGCTGACTGGAGAGAATGTGCCCAGGCTGAGTGGATTGGAGGTTCCCAGGCTGAGTGGAGTGCAGGTTCCCAGGCAGAGTGGGACTGGAAGTGCCCAGGCTGAGTGGAGTGAATGTGCCCAGGCTGAGTGGAGTGGAGGTGCCCAGGCTGAGTGGAGTTGGGGTTCCCTGGCAGAGTGGGACTGGAAGTGACAAGGCTGAGTGGAGTGAATGTGCCCTGGCTGAGTGGAGTGAATGTGCCCAGGCTGAGTGGAGTGAATGTGCCCAGGCTGAGTGGAGTGAATGTGCTCAGGCTGACTGGAGAGAATGTGCCCAGGCTGAGTGGATTGGAGGTGCCCAGGCTGAGTGGAGTGCAGGTTCCCAGGCAGAGTGGGACTGGAAGTGCCCAGGCTGAGTGGAGTGAATGTGCCCAGGCTGAGTGGAGTGAATGTTCCCAGGCTGAATGGGAGTCAATGTGCCTAGACAGAGTGGAGTGAATGTGCCCAGGCTGAGTGGAGTGGAGGTGCCCAGGCTGAGTGGAGTTGGGGTTCCCAGGCAGAGAGGGACTGGAAGTGCCCTGGCTGAGTGGAGTGAATGTGCCCAGGCTGCGTGGAGTGGAGGTTCCCAGGCTGAGTGGAGTGCAGGCTCCCAGCAGAGTGGGATTGGAAGTGGCCAGGCTGAGTGGAGTGAATGTGCCCAGGCTGAGTGGAGTGGAGGTGCCCAGGCTGAATGGAGTTGGGGTTCCCAGGCAGAGTGGGACTGGAAGTGCCCAGGCTGAGTGGAGTGCAGGTTCCCAGGCAGAGTGGGATTGGAAGTGCCCTGGCTGAGTGGAGTGAATATACCCAGGCTGACTGGAGTGGAGGTGCCCAGGCCGAGTGGAGTGCAGGTTCCCAGGCAGAGTGGGACTGGAAGTGCCCAGGCGGAGTGGAGTGAATGTGCCCAGGCTGAATGGGAGTCAATGTGCCTAGACAGAGTGGAGTGAATGTGCCCAGCCGCCGGAGCCCGAAACGTGCGTTTCCCCATTGCCTTGAATGGGCGCGGAGAGAGGGGGGCGCTTTTTGGCTCGTGGCGCGGGCACCGTTGCGCCAAAGCGTCAAGTGTCACCCCTCCCCGTGCTCGGGGCGGCCCCTTGGAGCTAACTGGCTGGGTCTGGAGGGGCTGCGATGCCGCCCAGGAGAACGGGTCCAAACCGCGTTCCGATCGGACGAGAATTGAGGGCGGGACACAGTTCCGCGGTTCACTTTCCGCCCGGGCAAAGGGCCTATTACTTGCGGCGGGAGGGCTTAAGAGTGGGCCCCCGTGAGTCGGGTGGAGAGCCGGGTGTGGAGAGGAGTAGCGGAGGTTCCCAGTCAGAGTGGGAGTGGAGGTTCCTGGGCAGAGTGGGACTGGAAGTGCCCAGGCTGAGTGGAGTGAATGTGCCCTGGCTGAGTGGAGTGAATGTGGCCAGGCTGAGTGGAGTGGAGGTGCCCAGGCTGAGTGGAGTGAATGTGCCCAGGCTGACTGGAGAGAATGTGCCCAGGCTGAGTGGATTGGAGGTGCCCAGGCTGAGTGGAGTGCAGGTTCCCAGGCAGAGTGGGACTGGAAGTGCCCAGGCTGAGTGGAGTGAATGTGCCCAGGCTGAGTGGAGTGGAGGTGCCCAGGCTGAGTGGAGTTGGGGTTCCCTGGCAGAGTGGGACTGGAAGTGCCAAGGCTGAGTGGAGTGAATGTGCCCAGGCTGAGTGGAGTGGAGGTGCCCAGGCCGAGTGGAGTGCAGGTTCCCAGGCAGAGTGGGACTGGAAGTGCCCAGGCGGAGTGGAGTGAATGTGCCCAGGCTGAGTGGAGTGAATGTGCCCAGGCAGAGTGGAGTGAATGTGCCCTGGCTGAGTGGAGTGGAGGTGCCCAGGCTGATTGGAGTGCAGGTTCCCAGGCAGAGTGGGACTGGAAGTGCCCAGGCTGAGTGGAGTGAATGTGCCCAGGCTGAATGGAGTGGAGGTGCCCAGGCTGAGTGGAGTGCCGGTTCCCAGGCAGAGTAGGATTGGAAGTGCCCAGGCTGAGTGGAGTGAATGTGCCCAGGCTGAGTGGAGTGGAGGTGCCCAGGCTGAATGGAGTTGGGGTTCCCAGGCAGAGTGGGACTGGAAGTGCCCAGGCTGAGTGGAGTGCAGGTTCCCAGGCAGAGTGGGATTGGAAGTGCCCAGGCTGAGTGGAGTGAATGTACCCAGGCTGAGTGGAGTGGAGGTGCCCAGGCTGAGTGGAGTGCAGGTTCCCAGGCAGAGTGGGATTGGAAGTGCCCAGGCTGAGTGGAGTGAATGTGCCCAGGCTGAGTGGAGTGGAGGTGTCCAGGCTGAGTGGAGTTGGGGTTCCCTGGCAGAGTGGGACTGGAAGTGCCAAGGCTGAGTGGAGTGAATGTGCCCAGGCTGAATGGAGTGGAGGTGCCCAGGCTGAGTGGAGGTGCCCAGGCTGAGTGGAGTGCAGGTTCCCAGGCAGAGTGGGATTGGAAGTGCCCAGGCTGAGTGGAGTGAATGTGCCCAGGCTGAGTGGAGTGGAGGTGCCCAGGCTGAATGGAGTTGGGGTTCCCAGGCAGAGTGGGACTGGAAGTGCCCAGGCTGAGTGGAGTGCAGGTTCCCAGGCAGAGTGGGATTGGAAGTGCCCAGGCTGAGTGGAGTGAATGTGCCCAGGCTGACTGGAGTGGAGGTGCCCCGGCAGAGTGGAGTGCAGGTTCCCAGGCAGAGTGGGACTGGAAGTGCCCAGGCGGAGTGGAGTGAATGTGCCCAGGCTGAATGGGAGTCAATGTGCCTAGACAGAGTGGAGTGAATGTGCCCAGCCGCCGGAGCCCGAAACGTGCGTTTCCCCATTGCCTTGAATGGGCGCGGAGAGAGGGGGGCGCTTTTTGGCTCGTGGCGCGGGCACCGTTGCGCCAAAGCGTCAAGTGTCACCCCTCCCCGTGCTCGGGGCGGCCCCTTGGAGCTAACTGGCTGGGTCTGGAGGGGCTGCGAGGCCGCCCAGGAGAACGGGTCCAAACCGCGTTCCGATCGGACGAGAATTGAGGGCGGGACACAGTTCCGCGGTTCACTTTCCGCCCGGGCAAAGGGCCTATTACTTGCGGCGGGAGGGCTTAAGAGTGGGCCCCCGTGAGTCGGGTGGAGAGCCGGGTGTGGAGAGGAGTAGCGGAGGTTCCCAGTCAGAGTGGGAGTGGAGGTTCCTGGGCAGAGTGGGACTGGAAGTGCCCAGGCTGAGTGGAGTGAATGTGCCCTGGCTGAGTGGAGTGAATGTGGCCAGGCTGAGTGGAGTGGAGGTGCCCAGGCTGAGTGGAGTGAATGTGCCCAGGCTGACTGGAGAGAATGTGCCCAGGCTGAGTGGATTGGAGGTGCCCAGGCTGAGTGGAGTGCAGGTTCCCAGGCAGAGTGGGACTGGAAGTGCCCAGGCTGAGTGGAGTGAATGTGCCCAGGCTGAGTGGAGTGGAGGTGCCCAGGCTGAGTGGAGTTGGGGTTCCCTGGCAGAGTGGGACTGGAAGTGCCAAGGCTGAGTGGAGTGGAGGTGCCCAGGCCGAGTGGAGTGCAGGTTCCCAGGCAGAGTGGGACTTGAAGTGCCCAGGCTGAGTGGAGTGAATGTGCCCAGGCTGCGTGGAGTGGAGGTTCCCAGGCTGAGTGGAGTGCAGGCTCCCAGCAGAGTGGGACTGGAAGTGCCCAGGCTGAGTGGAGTGAATGTGCCCAGGCTGAGTGGAGTGAATGTGCCCAGGCAGAGTGGAGTGAATGTGCCCAGGCTGAGTGGAGTGGAGGTGCCCAGGCTGATTGGAGTGCAGGTTCCCAGGCAGAGTGGGACTGGAAGTGCCCAGGCTGAGTGGAGTGAATGTGCCCAGGCTGAGTGGAGTGAATGATCCCAGGCTGAATGGGAGTCAATGTGCCTAGACAGAGTGGAGTGAATGTGCCCAGGCTGAGTGGAGTGGAGGTGCCCAGGCTGAGTGGAGTTGGGGTTCCCAGGCAGAGAGGGACTGGAAGTGCCCTGGCTGAGTGGAGTGAATGTGCCCAGGCTGCGTGGAGTGGAGGTTCGCAGGCTGAGTGGAGTGCAGGCTCCCAGCAGAGTGGGACTGGAAGTGCCCAGGCTGAGTGGAGTGAATGTGCCCAGGCTGAATGGAGTGGAGGTGCCCAGGCTGAGTGGAGTGCAGGTTCCCAGGCAGAGTGGGATTGGAAGTGCCCAGGCTGAGTGGAGTGAATGTGCCCAGGCTGAGTGGAGTGGAGGTGCCCAGGCTGAGTGGAGTTGGGGTTCCCTGGCAGAGTGGGACTGGAAGTGCCAACGCTGAGTGGAGTGAATGTGCCCAGGCTGAGTGGAGTGGAGCTGCCCAGGCCGAGTGGAGTGCAGGTTCCCAGGCAGAGTGGGACTGGAAGTGCCCAGGCTGAGTGGAGTGAATGTGCCCAGGCTGAGTGGAGTGGAGGTGCCCAGGCTGAGTGGAGTTGGGGGTCCCTGGCAGAGTGGGACTGGAAGTGCCAAGGCTGAGTGGAGTGAATGTGCCCAGGCTGAGTGGAGTGGAGGTGCCCAGGCTGAGTGGAGTTGGGGTTCCCAGGCAGAGAGGGACTGGAAGTGCCCTGGCTGAGTGGAGTGAATGTGCCCAGGCTGCGTGGAGTGGAGGTTCCCAGGCTGAGTGGAGTGCAGGTTCCCAGCAGAATGGGATTGGAAGTACCCTGGCTGAGTGGAGTGGAGGTGCCCAGGCTGAGTGGAGTGCTGGTTCCCAGGCAGAGTGGGATTGGAAGTTCCCAGGCTGAGTGGAGTGAATGTCCCCAGGCTGAGTGGATTGCATGTGCCCAGGCTGAGTGGAGTGCAGGTTCCCTGGCAGAGTGGGATTGGAAGTGCCCAGGCTGAGTGGAGTGAATGTGCCAAGGCTGACTGGAGTGGAGGTGCCCAGGCCGAGTGGAGTGCAGGTTCCCAGGCAGAGTGGGACTGGAAGTGCCCAGGCGGAGTGGAGTGAATGTGCCCAGGCTGAATGGGAGTCAATGTGCCTAGACAGAGTGGAGTGAATGTGCCCGGCCGCCGGAGCCCGAAACGTGCGTTTCCCCATTGCCTTGAATGGGCGCGGAGAGAGGGGGGCGCTTTTTGGCTCGTGGCGCGGGCACCGTTGCGCCAAAGCGTCAAGTGTCACACCTCCCCGTGCTCGGGGCGGCCCCTTGGAGCTAACTGGCTGGGTCTGGAGGGGCTGCGAGGCCGCCCAGGAGAACGGGTCCAAACCGCGTTCCGATCGGACGAGAATTGAGGGCGGGACACAGTTCCGCGGTTCACTTTCCGCCCGGGCAAAGGGCCTATAACTTGCGGCGGGAGGGCTTAAGAGTGGGACCCCGCGAGTCGGGTGGAGAGCCGGGTGTGGAGAGGAGTAGCGGAGGTTCCCAGTCAGAGTGGGAGTGGAGGTTCCTGGGCAGAGTGGGACTGGAAGTGCCCAGGCTGAGTGGAGTGAATGTGCCCTGGCTGAGTGGAGTGAATGTGCCGAGGCTGAGTGGAGTGGAGGAGCCCAGGCCGAGTGGAGTGCAGGTTCCCAGGCAGAGTGGGACTGGAAGTGCCCAGGCTGAGTGGAGTGAATGTGCACAGGCTGAGTGGAGTGGAGGTGCCCAGGCTGAGTGGAGTTGGGGTTCCCTGGCAGAGTGGGACTGGAAGTGCCAAGGCTGAGTGGAGTGAATGTGCCCAGGCTGAGTGGAGTGGAGGTGCCCAGGCCGAGTGGAGTGCAGGCACCCAGGCAGAGTGGGATTGGAAGTGCCCAGGCTGAGTGGAGTGAATGTGCCCAGGCTGAGTGGAGTGGAGGTGCCCAGGCCGAGTGGAGTGCAGGTTCCCAGGCAGAGTGGGACTGGAAGTGCCCAGGCTGAGTGGAGTGAATGTGCCCAGGCTGAGTGGAGTGGAGGTGCCCAGGCTGAGTGGAGTTGGGGTTCCCTGGCAGAGTGGGACTGGAAGTGCCAAGGCTGAGTGGAGTGAATGTGCCCAGGCTGAGTGGAGTGGAGGTGCCCTGGCCGAGTGGAGTGCAGGTTCCCAGGCAGAGTGGGACTGAAAGTGCCCAGGCTGAGTGGAGTGAATGTACCCAGGCTGAGTGGAGTGGAGGTGCCCAGGCTGAGTGGAGTTGGGGTTCCCTGGCAGAGTGGGACTGAAAGTGCCAAGGCTGAGTGGAGTGAAGGTACCCAGGCTGAGTGGAGTGGAGGTGCCCAGGCTGAGTGGAGTGCAGTTTCCCAGGCAGAGTGGGATTGGAAGTGCCAAGGCTGAGTGGAGTGAATGTGCCCAGGCTGAGTGGAGTGGAGGTGCCCAGGCTGAGTGGAGTGCAGGTTCCCAGGCAGAGTGGGATTGGAAGTGCCCAGGCTGAGTGGAGTGAATGTGCCCAGGCTGAGTGGAGTGGAGGTGCCCAGGCTGAGTGGAGTTGGGGTTCCCTGGCAGAGTGGGACTGGAAGTGCCAAGGCTGAGTGGAGTGAATGTGCCAAGGCTGAGTGGAGTGAAGGTACCCAGGCTGAGTGGAGTGGAGGTGCCCAGGCTGAGTGGAGTGCAGGTTCCCAGGCAGAGTGGGATTGGAAGTGCCAAGGCTGAGTGGAGTGAATGTGCCCTGGCTGAGTGGAGTGAATGAGGCCAGGCTGAGTGGAGTGGAGGTGCCCAGGCTGAGTGGAGTGAATGTGCCCAGGCTGACTGGAGAGAATGTGCCCAGGCTGAGTGGATTGGAGGTTCCCAGGCTGAGTGGAGTGCAGGTTCCCAGGCAGAGTGGGACTGGAAGTGCCCAGGCTGAGTGGAGTGAATGTGCCCAGGCTGAGTGGAGTGGAGGTGCCCAGGCTGAGTGGAGTTGGGGTTCCCTGGCAGAGTGGGACTGGAAGTGACAAGGCTGAGTGGAGTGAATGTGCCCTGGCTGAGTGGAGTGAATGTGCCCAGGCTGAGTGGAGTGAATGTGCCCAGGCTGAGTGGAGTGAATGTGCTCAGGCTGACTGGAGAGAATGTGCCCAGGCTGAGTGGATTGGAGGTGCCCAGGCTGAGTGGAGTGCAGGTTCCCAGGCAGAGTGGGACTGGAAGTGCCCAGGCTGAGTGGAGTGAATGTGCCCAGGCTGAGTGGAGTGAATGTTCCCAGGCTGAATGGGAGTCAATGTGCCTAGACAGAGTGGAGTGAATGTGCCCAGGCTGAGTGGAGTGGAGGTGCCCAGGCTGAGTGGAGTTGGGGTTCCCAGGCAGAGAGGGACTGGAAGTGCCCTGGCTGAGTGGAGTGAATGTGCCCAGGCTGCGTGGAGTGGAGGTTCCCAGGCTGAGTGGAGTGCAGGCTCCCAGCAGAGTGGGATTGGAAGTGGCCAGGCTGAGTGGAGTGAATGTGCCCAGGCTGAGTGGAGTGGAGGTGCCCAGGCTGAATGGAGTTGGGGTTCCCAGGCAGAGTGGGACTGGAAGTGCCCAGGCTGAGTGGAGTGCAGGTTCCCAGGCAGAGTGGGATTGGAAGTGCCCTGGCTGAGTGGAGTGAATATACCCAGGCTGACTGGAGTGGAGGTGCCCAGGCCGAGTGGAGTGCAGGTTCCCAGGCAGAGTGGGACTGGAAGTGCCCAGGCGGAGTGGAGTGAATGTGCCCAGGCTGAATGGGAGTCAATGTGCCTAGACAGAGTGGAGTGAATGTGCCCAGCCGCCGGAGCCCGAAACGTGCGTTTCCCCATTGCCTTGAATGGGCGCGGAGAGAGGGGGGCGCTTTTTGGCTCGTGGCGCGGGCACCGTTGCGCCAAAGCGTCAAGTGTCACCCCTCCCCGTGCTCGGGGCGGCCCCTTGGAGCTAACTGGCTGGGTCTGGAGGGGCTGCGATGCCGCCCAGGAGAACGGGTCCAAACCGCGTTCCGATCGGACGAGAATTGAGGGCGGGACACAGTTCCGCGGTTCACTTTCCGCCCGGGCAAAGGGCCTATTACTTGCGGCGGGAGGGCTTAAGAGTGGGCCCCCGTGAGTCGGGTGGAGAGCCGGGTGTGGAGAGGAGTAGCGGAGGTTCCCAGTCAGAGTGGGAGTGGAGGTTCCTGGGCAGAGTGGGACTGGAAGTGCCCAGGCTGAGTGGAGTGAATGTGCCCTGGCTGAGTGGAGTGAATGTGGCCAGGCTGAGTGGAGTGGAGGTGCCCAGGCTGAGTGGAGTGAATGTGCCCAGGCTGACTGGAGAGAATGTGCCCAGGCTGAGTGGATTGGAGGTGCCCAGGCTGAGTGGAGTGCAGGTTCCCAGGCAGAGTGGGACTGGAAGTGCCCAGGCTGAGTGGAGTGAATGTGCCCAGGCTGAGTGGAGTGGAGGTGCCCAGGCTGAGTGGAGTTGGGGTTCCCTGGCAGAGTGGGACTGGAAGTGCCAAGGCTGAGTGGAGTGAATGTGCCCAGGCTGAGTGGAGTGGAGGTGCCCAGGCCGAGTGGAGTGCAGGTTCCCAGGCAGAGTGGGACTGGAAGTGCCCAGGCGGAGTGGAGTGAATGTGCCCAGGCTGAGTGGAGTGAATGTGCCCAGGCAGAGTGGAGTGAATGTGCCCTGGCTGAGTGGAGTGGAGGTGCCCAGGCTGATTGGAGTGCAGGTTCCCAGGCAGAGTGGGACTGGAAGTGCCCAGGCTGAGTGGAGTGAATGTGCCCAGGCTGAATGGAGTGGAGGTGCCCAGGCTGAGTGGAGTGCCGGTTCCCAGGCAGAGTAGGATTGGAAGTGCCCAGGCTGAGTGGAGTGAATGTGCCCAGGCTGAGTGGAGTGGAGGTGCCCAGGCTGAATGGAGTTGGGGTTCCCAGGCAGAGTGGGACTGGAAGTGCCCAGGCTGAGTGGAGTGCAGGTTCCCAGGCAGAGTGGGATTGGAAGTGCCCAGGCTGAGTGGAGTGAATGTACCCAGGCTGAGTGGAGTGGAGGTGCCCAGGCTGAGTGGAGTGCAGGTTCCCAGGCAGAGTGGGATTGGAAGTGCCCAGGCTGAGTGGAGTGAATGTGCCCAGGCTGAGTGGAGTGGAGGTGTCCAGGCTGAGTGGAGTTGGGGTTCCCTGGCAGAGTGGGACTGGAAGTGCCAAGGCTGAGTGGAGTGAATGTGCCCAGGCTGAATGGAGTGGAGGTGCCCAGGCTGAGTGGAGGTGCCCAGGCTGAGTGGAGTGCAGGTTCCCAGGCAGAGTGGGATTGGAAGTGCCCAGGCTGAGTGGAGTGAATGTGCCCAGGCTGAGTGGAGTGGAGGTGCCCAGGCTGAATGGAGTTGGGGTTCCCAGGCAGAGTGGGACTGGAAGTGCCCAGGCTGAGTGGAGTGCAGGTTCCCAGGCAGAGTGGGATTGGAAGTGCCCAGGCTGAGTGGAGTGAATGTGCCCAGGCTGACTGGAGTGGAGGTGCCCCGGCAGAGTGGAGTGCAGGTTCCCAGGCAGAGTGGGACTGGAAGTGCCCAGGCGGAGTGGAGTGAATGTGCCCAGGCTGAATGGGAGTCAATGTGCCTAGACAGAGTGGAGTGAATGTGCCCAGCCGCCGGAGCCCGAAACGTGCGTTTCCCCATTGCCTTGAATGGGCGCGGAGAGAGGGGGGCGCTTTTTGGCTCGTGGCGCGGGCACCGTTGCGCCAAAGCGTCAAGTGTCACCCCTCCCCGTGCTCGGGGCGGCCCCTTGGAGCTAACTGGCTGGGTCTGGAGGGGCTGCGAGGCCGCCCAGGAGAACGGGTCCAAACCGCGTTCCGATCGGACGAGAATTGAGGGCGGGACACAGTTCCGCGGTTCACTTTCCGCCCGGGCAAAGGGCCTATTACTTGCGGCGGGAGGGCTTAAGAGTGGGCCCCCGTGAGTCGGGTGGAGAGCCGGGTGTGGAGAGGAGTAGCGGAGGTTCCCAGTCAGAGTGGGAGTGGAGGTTCCTGGGCAGAGTGGGACTGGAAGTGCCCAGGCTGAGTGGAGTGAATGTGCCCTGGCTGAGTGGAGTGAATGTGGCCAGGCTGAGTGGAGTGGAGGTGCCCAGGCTGAGTGGAGTGAATGTGCCCAGGCTGACTGGAGAGAATGTGCCCAGGCTGAGTGGATTGGAGGTGCCCAGGCTGAGTGGAGTGCAGGTTCCCAGGCAGAGTGGGACTGGAAGTGCCCAGGCTGAGTGGAGTGAATGTGCCCAGGCTGAGTGGAGTGGAGGTGCCCAGGCTGAGTGGAGTTGGGGTTCCCTGGCAGAGTGGGACTGGAAGTGCCAAGGCTGAGTGGAGTGGAGGTGCCCAGGCCGAGTGGAGTGCAGGTTCCCAGGCAGAGTGGGACTTGAAGTGCCCAGGCTGAGTGGAGTGAATGTGCCCAGGCTGCGTGGAGTGGAGGTTCCCAGGCTGAGTGGAGTGCAGGCTCCCAGCAGAGTGGGACTGGAAGTGCCCAGGCTGAGTGGAGTGAATGTGCCCAGGCTGAGTGGAGTGAATGTGCCCAGGCAGAGTGGAGTGAATGTGCCCAGGCTGAGTGGAGTGGAGGTGCCCAGGCTGATTGGAGTGCAGGTTCCCAGGCAGAGTGGGACTGGAAGTGCCCAGGCTGAGTGGAGTGAATGTGCCCAGGCTGAGTGGAGTGAATGATCCCAGGCTGAATGGGAGTCAATGTGCCTAGACAGAGTGGAGTGAATGTGCCCAGGCTGAGTGGAGTGGAGGTGCCCAGGCTGAGTGGAGTTGGGGTTCCCAGGCAGAGAGGGACTGGAAGTGCCCTGGCTGAGTGGAGTGAATGTGCCCAGGCTGCGTGGAGTGGAGGTTCGCAGGCTGAGTGGAGTGCAGGCTCCCAGCAGAGTGGGACTGGAAGTGCCCAGGCTGAGTGGAGTGAATGTGCCCAGGCTGAATGGAGTGGAGGTGCCCAGGCTGAGTGGAGTGCAGGTTCCCAGGCAGAGTGGGATTGGAAGTGCCCAGGCTGAGTGGAGTGAATGTGCCCAGGCTGAGTGGAGTGGAGGTGCCCAGGCTGAGTGGAGTTGGGGTTCCCTGGCAGAGTGGGACTGGAAGTGCCAACGCTGAGTGGAGTGAATGTGCCCAGGCTGAGTGGAGTGGAGCTGCCCAGGCCGAGTGGAGTGCAGGTTCCCAGGCAGAGTGGGACTGGAAGTGCCCAGGCTGAGTGGAGTGAATGTGCCCAGGCTGAGTGGAGTGGAGGTGCCCAGGCTGAGTGGAGTTGGGGGTCCCTGGCAGAGTGGGACTGGAAGTGCCAAGGCTGAGTGGAGTGAATGTGCCCAGGCTGAGTGGAGTGGAGGTGCCCAGGCTGAGTGGAGTTGGGGTTCCCAGGCAGAGAGGGACTGGAAGTGCCCTGGCTGAGTGGAGTGAATGTGCCCAGGCTGCGTGGAGTGGAGGTTCCCAGGCTGAGTGGAGTGCAGGTTCCCAGCAGAATGGGATTGGAAGTACCCAGGCTGAGTGGAGTGGAGGTGCCCAGGCTGAGTGGAGTGCTGGTTCCCAGGCAGAGTGGGATTGGAAGTTCCCAGGCTGAGTGGAGTGAATGTCCCCAGGCTGAGTGGATTGCATGTGCCCAGGCTGAGTGGAGTGCAGGTTCCCTGGCAGAGTGGGATTGGAAGTGCCCAGGCTGAGTGGAGTGAATGTGCCAAGGCTGACTGGAGTGGAGGTGCCCAGGCCGAGTGGAGTGCAGGTTCCCAGGCAGAGTGGGACTGGAAGTGCCCAGGCGGAGTGGAGTGAATGTGCCCAGGCTGAATGGGAGTCAATGTGCCTAGACAGAGTGGAGTGAATGTGCCCGGCCGCCGGAGCCCGAAACGTGCGTTTCCCCATTGCCTTGAATGGGCGCGGAGAGAGGGGGGCGCTTTTTGGCTCGTGGCGCGGGCACCGTTGCGCCAAAGCGTCAAGTGTCACACCTCCCCGTGCTCGGGGCGGCCCCTTGGAGCTAACTGGCTGGGTCTGGAGGGGCTGCGAGGCCGCCCAGGAGAACGGGTCCAAACCGCGTTCCGATCGGACGAGAATTGAGGGCGGGACACAGTTCCGCGGTTCACTTTCCGCCCGGGCAAAGGGCCTATAACTTGCGGCGGGAGGGCTTAAGAGTGGGACCCCGCGAGTCGGGTGGAGAGCCGGGTGTGGAGAGGAGTAGCGGAGGTTCCCAGTCAGAGTGGGAGTGGAGGTTCCTGGGCAGAGTGGGACTGGAAGTGCCCAGGCTGAGTGGAGTGAATGTGCCCTGGCTGAGTGGAGTGAATGTGCCGAGGCTGAGTGGAGTGGAGGAGCCCAGGCCGAGTGGAGTGCAGGTTCCCAGGCAGAGTGGGACTGGAAGTGCCCAGGCTGAGTGGAGTGAATGTGCACAGGCTGAGTGGAGTGGAGGTGCCCAGGCTGAGTGGAGTTGGGGTTCCCTGGCAGAGTGGGACTGGAAGTGCCAAGGCTGAGTGGAGTGAATGTGCCCAGGCTGAGTGGAGTGGAGGTGCCCAGGCCGAGTGGAGTGCAGGCACCCAGGCAGAGTGGGATTGGAAGTGCCCAGGCTGAGTGGAGTGAATGTGCCCAGGCTGAGTGGAGTGGAGGTGCCCAGGCCGAGTGGAGTGCAGGTTCCCAGGCAGAGTGGGACTGGAAGTGCCCAGGCTGAGTGGAGTGAATGTGCCCAGGCTGAGTGGAGTGGAGGTGCCCAGGCTGAGTGGAGTTGGGGTTCCCTGGCAGAGTGGGACTGGAAGTGCCAAGGCTGAGTGGAGTGAATGTGCCCAGGCTGAGTGGAGTGGAGGTGCCCTGGCCGAGTGGAGTGCAGGTTCCCAGGCAGAGTGGGACTGAAAGTGCCCAGGCTGAGTGGAGTGAATGTACCCAGGCTGAGTGGAGTGGAGGTGCCCAGGCTGAGTGGAGTTGGGGTTCCCTGGCAGAGTGGGACTGAAAGTGCCAAGGCTGAGTGGAGTGAAGGTACCCAGGCTGAGTGGAGTGGAGGTGCCCAGGCTGAGTGGAGTGCAGTTTCCCAGGCAGAGTGGGATTGGAAGTGCCAAGGCTGAGTGGAGTGAATGTGCCCAGGCTGAGTGGAGTGGAGGTGCCCAGGCTGAGTGGAGTTGGGGTTCCCTGGCAGAGTGGGATTGGAAGTGCCCAGGCTGAGTGGAGTGAATGTGCCCAGGCTGAGTGGAGTGGAGGTGCCCAGGCTGAGTGGAGTTGGGGTTCCCTGGCAGAGTGGGACTGGAAGTGCCAAGGCTGAGTGGAGTGAAGGTACCCAGGCTGAGTGGAGTGGAGGTGCCCAGGCTGAGTGGAGTGCAGGTTCCCAGCAGAGTGGGACTGGAAGTGCCCAGGCTGAGTGGAGTGAATGTGCCCAGGCTGAATGGAGTGGAGGTGCCCAGGCTGAGTGGAGGTGCCCAGGCTGAGTGGAGTGCAGGTTCCCAGGCAGAGTGGGATTGGAAGTGCCCAGGCTGAGTGGAGTGAATGTACCCAGGCTGAGTGGAGTGGAGGGGCCCAGGCTGAGTCGAGTGCAGGTTCCCAGGCAGAGTGGGATTGGAAGTGCCCAGGCTGAGTGGAGTGAATGTGCCCAGGCTGAGTGGAGTGGAGGTGCCCAGGCTGAGTAGAGTTGGGGTTCCCTGACAGAGTGGGACTGGAAGTGCCAACGGTGAGTGGAGTGAATGTGCCCAGGCTGAGTGGAGTGGAGGTGCCCAGGCTGAGTGGAGTTGGGGTTCCCTGGCAGAGTGGGACTGGAAGTGCCAACGCTGAGTGGAGTGAATGTGCCCAGGCTGAGTGGAGTGGAGGTGCCCAGGCTGAGTGGAGTGCAGGTTCCCAGGCAGAGTGGGATTGGAAGTGCCCAGGCTGAGTGGAGTAATGTACCCAGGCTGAGTGGAGTGCAGGTGCCCAGGCTGAGTGGAGTGCAGGTTCCCAGGCAGAGTGGGATTGGAAGTGCCCAGGCTGAGTGGAGTGAATGTGCCCAGGCTGAGTGGAGTGGAGGTGCCCAGGCCGAGTGGAGTGCAGGTTCCCAGGCAGAGTGGGACTGGAAGTTCCCAGGCGGAGTGGAGTGAATGTGCCCAGGCTGAATGGGATTCAATGTGCCTAGACAGAGTGGAGTGAATGTGCCCGGCCGCCGGAGCCCGAAACGTGCGTTTCCCCATTGCCTTGAATGGGCGCGGAGAGAGGGGGGCACTTTTTGGCTCGTGGCGCGGTCACCGTTGCGCCAAAGCGTCAAGTGTCACACCTCCCCGTGCTCGGGGCGGCCCCTTGGAGCTAACTAACGGGGTTTGGAGGGGCTGCGAGGCCGCCCAGGAGAACGGGTCCAAACCGCGTTCCGATCGGACGAGAATTGAGGGCGGGACACAGTTCCGCGGTTCACTTTCCGCCCGGGCAAAGGGCCTATAACTTGCGGCGGGAGGGCTTAAGAGTGGGCCCTCGCGAGTCGGGTGGAGAGCCGGGTGTGGAGAGGAGTAGCGAAGGTTCCCAGTCAGAGTGGGAGTGGAGGTTCCTGGGCAGAGTGGGACTGGAAGTGCCCAGGCTGAGTGGAGTGAATGTGCCCTGGCTGAGTGGAGTGAATGTGCCCAGGCTGAGTGGAGTGGAGGTGCCCAGGCCGAGTGGAGTGCAGGTTCCCAGGCAGAGTGGGACTGGAAGTGCCCAGGCTGAGTGGAGTGAATGTGCCCAGGCTGAGTGGAGTGGAGGTGCCCAGGCTGAGTGGAGTTGGGGGTCCCTGGCAGAGTGGGACTGGAAGTTCCCAGGCTGAGTGGAGTGAATGTACCCAGGCTGAGTGGAGTGGAGGTGCCCAGGCTGAGTGGAGTGCAGGTTCCCAGGCAGAGTGGGATTGGAAGTGCCCAGGCTGAGTGGAGTGAATGTGCCCAGGCTGAATGGGAGTCAATGTGCCTAGACAGAGTGGAGTGAATGTGCCCGGCCGCCGGAGCCCGAAACGTGCGTTTCCCCATTGCCTTGAATGGGCGCGGAGAGAGGGGGGCGCTTTTTGGCTCGTGGCGCGGGCACCGTTGCGCCAAAGCGTCAAGTGTCACCCCTCCCCGTGTTCGGGGCGGCCCTTTGGAGCTAACTGGCTGGGTCTGGAGGGGCTGCGAGGCCGCCCAGGAGAACGGGTCCAAACCGCGTTCCGATCGGACGAGAATTGAGGGCGGGACACAGTTCCGCGGTTCACTTTCCGCCCGGGCAAAGGGCCTATTACTTGCGGCGGGAGGGCTTAAGAGTGGGCCCCCGTGAGTCGGGTGGAGAGCCGGGTGTGGAGAGGAGTAGCGGAGGTTCCCAGTCAGAGTGGGAGTGGAGGTTCCTGGGCAGAGTGGGACTGGAAGTGCCCAGGCTGAGTGGAGTGAATGTGCCCTGGCTGAGTGGAGTGAATGTGGCCAGGCTGAGTGGAGTGGAGGTGCCCAGGCTGAGTGGAGTGAATGTGCCCAGGCTGACTGGAGAGAATATGCCCAGGCTGAGTGGATTGGAGGTGCCCAGGCTGAGTGGAGTGCAGGTTCCCAGGCAGAGTGGGACTGGAAGTGCCCAGGCTGAGTGGAGTGAATGTGCCCAGGCTGAGTGGAGTGGAGGTGCCCAGGCTGAGTGGAGTTGGGGTTCCCTGGCAGAGTGGGACTGGAAGTGCCAAGGCTGAGTGGAGTGAATGTGCCCAGGCTGAGTGGAGTGGAGGTGCCCAGGCCGAGTGGAGTGCAGGTTCCCAGGCAGAGTGGGACTGGAAGTGCCCAGGCGGAGTGGAGTGAATGTGCCCAGGCTGAATGGGAGTCAATGTGCCTAGACAGAGTGGAGTGAATGTGCCCGGCCGCCGGAGCCCGAAACGTGCATTTCCCCATTGCCTTGAATGGGCGCGGAGAGAGGGGGGCGCTTTTTGGCTCGTGGCGCGGGCACCGTTGCGCCAAAGCGTCAAGTGTCACACCTCCCCGTGCTCGGGGCGGCCCCTTGGAGCTAACTGGCTGGGTCTGGAGGGGCTGCGAGGCCGCCCAGGAGAACGGGTCCAAACCGCGTTCCGATCGGACGAGAATTGAGGGCGGGACACAGTTCCGCGGTTCACTTTCCGCCCGGGCAAAGGGCCTATAACTTGCGGCGGGAGGGCTTAAGAGTGGGCCCCCGCGAGTCGGGTGGAGAGCCGGGTGTGGAGAGGAGTAGCGGAAGTTCCCAGTCAGAGTGGGAGTGGAGGTTCCTGGGCAGAGTGGGACTGGAAGTGCCCAGGCTGAGTGGAGTGAATGTGCCCTGGCTGAGTGGAGTGAATGTGCCCAGGCTGAGTGGAGTGAATGTGCCCAGGCTGAGTGGAGTGAATGTGCCCAGGCTGACTGGAGAGAATGTGCGCAGGCTGAGTGGATTGGAGGTGCCCAGGCTGAGTGGAGTGGAGGTTCCCAGGCAGAGTGGGACTGGAAGTGCCCAGGCTGAGTGGAGTGAATGTGCCCAGGCTGAGTGGAGTGAATGATCCCAGGCTGAATGGGAGTCAATGTGCCTAGACAGAGTGGAGTGAATGTGCCCAGGCTGAGTGGAGTGGAGGTGCCCAGGCTGAGTGGAGTTGGGGTTCCCAGGCAGAGAGGGACTGGAAGTGCCCTGGCTGAGTGGAGTGAATGTGCCCAGGCTGCGTGGAGTGGAGGTTCCCAGGCTGAGTGGAGTGCAGGCTCCCAGCAGAGTGGGACTGGAAGTGCCCAGGCTGAGTGGAGTGGAGGTGCCCAGGCTGAGTGGAGTGAATGTGCCCAGGCTGACTGGAGAGAATGTGCCCAGGCTGAGTGGATTGGAGGTTCCCAGGCTGAGTGGAGTGCAGGTTCCCAGCAGAGTGGGACTGGAAGTGCCCAGGCTGAGTGGAGTGAATGTGCCCAGGCTGAGTGGAGTGGAGGTGCCCAGGCTGAGTGGAGTTGGGGTTCCCTGGCAGAGTGGGACTGGAAGTGCCAAGGCTGAGTGGAGTGAGTGTACCCAGGCTGAGTGGAGTGGAGGTGCCCAGGCTGAGTGGAGTGCTGGTTCCCAGGCAGAGTGGGATTGGAAGAGCCCAGGCTGAGTGGAGTGAATGTGCCCAGGCTGAGTGGAGTGGAGGTTCCCAGGCAGAGTGGGACTGGAAGTGCCCAGGCTGAGTGGAGTGAATGTACCCAGGCTGAGTGGAGTGGGGGTGCCCAGGCAGAGAGGGACTGGAAGTGCCCTGGCTGAGTGGAGTGAATGTGCCCAGGCTGCGTGGAGTGGAGGTTCCCAGGCTGAGTGGAGTGCAGGTTCCCAGGCAGAGTGGGATTGGAAGTGCCCAGGCTGAGTGGAGTGAATGTGCCCAGGCTGAGTGGAGTGGAGGTGCCCAGGCTGAGTGGAGTTGGGGTTCCCTGGCAGAGTGGGACTGGAAGTGCCAAGGCTGAGTGGAGTGAGTGTACCCAGGCTGAGTGGAGTGGAGGTGCCCAGGCTGAGTGGAGTGCTGGTTCCCAGGCAGAGTGGGATTGGAAGTTCCCAGGCTGAGTGGAGTGAATGTCCCCAGGCTGAGTGGATTGCATGTGCCCAGGCTGAGTGGAGTGCAGGTTCCCTGGCAGAGTGGGATTGGAAGTGCCCAGGCTGAGTGGAGTGAATGTGCCCAGGCTGACTGGAGTGGAGGTGCCCAGGCCGAGTGGAGTGCAGGTTCCCAGGCAGAGTGGGACTGGAAGTGCCCAGGCGGAGTGGAGTGAATGTGCCCAGGCTGAATGGGAGTCAATGTGCCTAGACAGAGTGGAGTGAATGTGCCCGGCCGCCGGAGCACGAAACGTGCGTTTCCCCATTGCCTTGAATGGGCGCGGAGAGAGGGGGGCGCTTTTTGGCTCGTGGCGCAGGCACCGTTGCGCCAAAGCATCAAGTGTCACACCTCCCCGTGCTCGGGGCGGCCCCTTGGAGCTAACTGGCTGGGTCTGGAGGGGCTGCGAGGCCGCCCAGGAGAACGGGTCCAAACCGCGTTCCGATCGGACGAGAATTGAGGGCGGGACACAGTTCCGCGGTTCACTTTCCGCCCGGGCAAAGGGCCTATAACTTGCGGCGGGAGGGCTTAAGAGTGGGCCCCCGCGAGTCGGGTGGAGAGCCGGGTGTGGAGAGGAGTAGCGGAGGTTCCCAGTCAGAGTGGGAGTGGAGGTTCCTGGGCAGAGTGGGACTGGAAGTGCCCAGGCTGAGTGGAGTGAATGTGCCCTGGCTGAGTGGAGTGAATGTGCCCAGGCTGAGTGGAGTGGAGGTGCCCAGGCTGAGTAGAGTGCAGGCACCCAGGCAGAGTGGGATTGGAAGTGCCCAGGCTGAGTGGAGTGAATGTGCCCAGGCTGAGTGGAGTGGAGGTGCCCAGGCCGAGTGGAGTGCAGGTTCCCAGGCAGAGTTGGACTGGAAGTGCCCAGGCTGAGTGGAGTGAATGTGCCCAGGCTGAGTGGAATGGAGGTGCCCAGGCTGAGTGGAGTTGGGGTTCCCTGGCAGAGTGGGACTGGAAGTGCCATGGCTGAGTGGAGTGAATGTGCCCAGGCTGAGTGGAGTGGAGGTGCCCAGGCCGAGTGGAGTGCAGGTTCCCAGGCAGAGTGGGACTGAAAGTGCCCAGTCTGAGTGGAGTGAATGTGCCCCAGGCTGAATGGAGTGGAGGTGCCCAGGCTGAGTGGAGTGCAGGTTCCCTGGCAGAGTGGGATTGGAAGTGCCCAGGCTGAGTGGAGTGAATGTGCCCAGGCTGAGTGGAGTGGTGGTGCCCAGGCTGAGTGGAGTGCAGGTTCCCAGCAGAGTGGGACTGGAAGAGCCCAGGCTGAGTGGAGTGAATGTGCCCAGGCTGAGTGGAGTGAATGTGCCCAGGCAGAGTGGAGTGAATGTGCCGAGGCTGAGTGGAGTGGAGGTGCCCAGGCTGAGTGGAGTGCAGGTTCCCAGGCAGAGTGGGATTGGAAGTGCCCAGGCTGAGTGGAGTGAATGTGCCCAGGCTGAGTGGAGTGAATGTGCCCAGGCTGAGTAGAGTGAATGTGCCCAGGCTGAATGGAGAGAATGTGCCCAGGCTGAGTGGATTGGAGGTGCCCAGGCTGAGTGGAGTGCAGGTTCCCAGGCAGAGTGGGACTGGAAGTGCCCAGGCTGAGTGGAGTGAATGTGCCCAGGCTGAGTGGAGTGAATGTTCCCAGGCTGAATGGGAGTCAATGTGCCTAGACAGAGTGGAGTGAATGTGCCCAGGCTGAGTGGAGTGGAGGTGCCCAGGCTGAGTGGAGTTGGGGTTCCCAGGCAGAGAGGGACTGGAAGTGCCCTGGCTGAGTGGAGTGAATGTGCCCAGGCTGCGTGGAGTGGAGGTTCCCAGGCTGAGTGGAGTGCAGGTTCCCAGCAGAGTGGGATTGGAAGTACCCAGGCTGAGTGGAGTGGAGGTGCCCAGGCTGAGTGGAGTGCAGGTTCCCAGGCAGAGTGGGATTGGAAGTGCCCAGGCTGAGTGGAGTGAATGTGCCCAGGCTGAGTGGAGTGGAGGTGCCCAGGCTGAGTGGAGTGAATGTGCCCAGGCTGACTGGAGAGAATGTGCCCAGGCTGAGTGGATTGGAGGTGCCCAGGCTGAGTGGAGTGCAGGTTCCCAGGCAGAGTGGGACTGGAAGTGCCCAGGCTGACTGGAGTGAATGTGCCCAGGCTGAGTGGAGTGAATGTTCCCAGGCTGAATGGGAGTCAATGTGCCTAGTCAGAGTGGAGTGAATGTGCCCAGGCTGAGTGGAGTGAATGTGCCGAGGCTGAGTGGAGTGAATGTTCCCAGGCTGAATGGGAGTCAATGTGCCTAGACAGAGTGGAGTGAATGTGCCCAGGCTGAGTGGAGTGGAGGTGCCGAGGCTGAGTGGAGTTGGGGTTCCCAGGCAGAGAGGGACTGGAAGTGCCCTGGCTGAGTGGAGTGAATGTGCCCAGGCTGCGTGGAGTGGAGGTTCCCAGGCTGAGTGGAGTGCAGGTTCCCAGCAGAGTGGGACTAGAAGTGCCCAGGCTGAGTGGAGTGAATGTGCCCAGGCTGAGTGGAGTGAATGAGCCCAGGCAGAGTGGAGTGAATGTGCCCAGGCTGGGTGGAGTGGAGGTGCCCAGGCTGAGTGGAGTGCAGGTTCCCAGGCAGAGTGGGATTGGAAGTGCCCAGGCTGAGTGGAGTGAATGTGCCCTGGCTGAGTGGAGTGAATGTGGCCAGGCTGAGTGGAGTGGAGGTGCCCAGGCTGAGTGGAGTGAATGTGCCCAGGCTGACTGGAGAGAATGTGCCCAGGCTGAGTGGATTGGAGGTGCCCAGGCTGAGTGGAGTGCAGGTTCCCAGGCAGAGTGGGACTGGAAGTGCCCAGGCTGAGTGGAGTGAATGTGCCCTGGCTGAGTGGAGTGAATGTGGCCAGGCTGAGTGGAGTGGAGGTGCCCAGGCTGAGTGGAGTGAATGTGCCCAGGCTGACTGGAGAGAATGTGCCCAGGCTGAGTGGATTGGAGGTGCCCAGGCTGAGTGGAGTGCAGGTTCCCAGGCAGAGTGGGACTGGAAGTGCCCAGGCTGAGTGGAGTGAATGTGCCCAGGCTGAGTGGAGTGGAGGTGCCCAGGCTGAGTGGAGTTGGGGTTCCCTGGCAGAGTGGGACTGGAAGTGCCAAGGCTGAGTGGAGTGAATGTGCCCAGGCTGAGTGGAGTGGAGGTGCCCAGGCCGAGTGGAGTGCAGGTTCCCAGGCAGAGTGGGACTGGAAGTGCCCAGGCGGAGTGGAGTGAATGTGCCCAGGCTGAATGGGAGTCAATGTGCCTAGACAGAGTGGAGTGAATGTGCCCGGCCGCCGGAGCCCGAAACGTGCATTTCCCCATTGCCTTGAATGGGCGCGGAGAGAGGGGGGCGCTTTTTGGCTCGTGGCGCGGGCACCGTTGCGCCAAAGCGTCAAGTGTCACACCTCCCCGTGCTCGGGGCGGCCCCTTGGAGCTAACTGGCTGGGTCTGGAGGGGCTGCGAGGCCGCCCAGGAGAACGGGTCCAAACCGCGTTCCGATCGGACGAGAATTGAGGGCGGGACACAGTTCCGCGGTTCACTTTCCGCCCGGGCAAAGGGCCTATAACTTGCGGCGGGAGGGCTTAAGAGTGGGCCCCCGCGAGTCGGGTGGAGAGCCGGGTGTGGAGAGGAGTAGCGGAAGTTCCCAGTCAGAGTGGGAGTGGAGGTTCCTGGGCAGAGTGGGACTGGAAGTGCCCAGGCTGAGTGGAGTGAATGTGCCCTGGCTGAGTGGAGTGAATGTGCCCAGGCTGAGTGGAGTGAATGTGCCCAGGCTGAGTGGAGTGAATGTGCCCAGGCTGACTGGAGAGAATGTGCGCAGGCTGAGTGGATTGGAGGTGCCCAGGCTGAGTGGAGTGGAGGTTCCCAGGCAGAGTGGGACTGGAAGTGCCCAGGCTGAGTGGAGTGAATGTGCCCAGGCTGAGTGGAGTGAATGATCCCAGGCTGAATGGGAGTCAATGTGCCTAGACAGAGTGGAGTGAATGTGCCCAGGCTGAGTGGAGTGGAGGTGCCCAGGCTGAGTGGAGTTGGGGTTCCCAGGCAGAGAGGGACTGGAAGTGCCCTGGCTGAGTGGAGTGAATGTGCCCAGGCTGCGTGGAGTGGAGGTTCCCAGGCTGAGTGGAGTGCAGGCTCCCAGCAGAGTGGGACTGGAAGTGCCCAGGCTGAGTGGAGTGGAGGTGCCCAGGCTGAGTGGAGTGAATGTGCCCAGGCTGACTGGAGAGAATGTGCCCAGGCTGAGTGGATTGGAGGTTCCCAGGCTGAGTGGAGTGCAGGTTCCCAGCAGAGTGGGACTGGAAGTGCCCAGGCTGAGTGGAGTGAATGTGCCCAGGCTGAGTGGAGTGGAGGTGCCCAGGCTGAGTGGAGTTGGGGTTCCCTGGCAGAGTGGGACTGGAAGTGCCAAGGCTGAGTGGAGTGAGTGTACCCAGGCTGAGTGGAGTGGAGGTGCCCAGGCTGAGTGGAGTGCTGGTTCCCAGGCAGAGTGGGATTGGAAGAGCCCAGGCTGAGTGGAGTGAATGTGCCCAGGCTGAGTGGAGTGGAGGTTCCCAGGCAGAGTGGGACTGGAAGTGCCCAGGCTGAGTGGAGTGAATGTACCCAGGCTGAGTGGAGTGGGGGTGCCCAGGCAGAGAGGGACTGGAAGTGCCCTGGCTGAGTGGAGTGAATGTGCCCAGGCTGCGTGGAGTGGAGGTTCCCAGGCTGAGTGGAGTGCAGGTTCCCAGGCAGAGTGGGATTGGAAGTGCCCAGGCTGAGTGGAGTGAATGTGCCCAGGCTGAGTGGAGTGGAGGTGCCCAGGCTGAGTGGAGTTGGGGTTCCCTGGCAGAGTGGGACTGGAAGTGCCAAGGCTGAGTGGAGTGAGTGTACCCAGGCTGAGTGGAGTGGAGGTGCCCAGGCTGAGTGGAGTGCTGGTTCCCAGGCAGAGTGGGATTGGAAGTTCCCAGGCTGAGTGGAGTGAATGTCCCCAGGCTGAGTGGATTGCATGTGCCCAGGCTGAGTGGAGTGCAGGTTCCCTGGCAGAGTGGGATTGGAAGTGCCCAGGCTGAGTGGAGTGAATGTGCCCAGGCTGACTGGAGTGGAGGTGCCCAGGCCGAGTGGAGTGCAGGTTCCCAGGCAGAGTGGGACTGGAAGTGCCCAGGCGGAGTGGAGTGAATGTGCCCAGGCTGAATGGGAGTCAATGTGCCTAGACAGAGTGGAGTGAATGTGCCCGGCCGCCGGAGCACGAAACGTGCGTTTCCCCATTGCCTTGAATGGGCGCGGAGAGAGGGGGGCGCTTTTTGGCTCGTGGCGCAGGCACCGTTGCGCCAAAGCATCAAGTGTCACACCTCCCCGTGCTCGGGGCGGCCCCTTGGAGCTAACTGGCTGGGTCTGGAGGGGCTGCGAGGCCGCCCAGGAGAACGGGTCCAAACCGCGTTCCGATCGGACGAGAATTGAGGGCGGGACACAGTTCCGCGGTTCACTTTCCGCCCGGGCAAAGGGCCTATAACTTGCGGCGGGAGGGCTTAAGAGTGGGCCCCCGCGAGTCGGGTGGAGAGCCGGGTGTGGAGAGGAGTAGCGGAGGTTCCCAGTCAGAGTGGGAGTGGAGGTTCCTGGGCAGAGTGGGACTGGAAGTGCCCAGGCTGAGTGGAGTGAATGTGCCCTGGCTGAGTGGAGTGAATGTGCCCAGGCTGAGTGGAGTGGAGGTGCCCAGGCTGAGTAGAGTGCAGGCACCCAGGCAGAGTGGGATTGGAAGTGCCCAGGCTGAGTGGAGTGAATGTGCCCAGGCTGAGTGGAGTGGAGGTGCCCAGGCCGAGTGGAGTGCAGGTTCCCAGGCAGAGTTGGACTGGAAGTGCCCAGGCTGAGTGGAGTGAATGTGCCCAGGCTGAGTGGAATGGAGGTGCCCAGGCTGAGTGGAGTTGGGGTTCCCTGGCAGAGTGGGACTGGAAGTGCCATGGCTGAGTGGAGTGAATGTGCCCAGGCTGAGTGGAGTGGAGGTGCCCAGGCCGAGTGGAGTGCAGGTTCCCAGGCAGAGTGGGACTGAAAGTGCCCAGTCTGAGTGGAGTGAATGTGCCCCAGGCTGAATGGAGTGGAGGTGCCCAGGCTGAGTGGAGTGCAGGTTCCCTGGCAGAGTGGGATTGGAAGTGCCCAGGCTGAGTGGAGTGAATGTGCCCAGGCTGAGTGGAGTGGTGGTGCCCAGGCTGAGTGGAGTGCAGGTTCCCAGCAGAGTGGGACTGGAAGAGCCCAGGCTGAGTGGAGTGAATGTGCCCAGGCTGAGTGGAGTGAATGTGCCCAGGCAGAGTGGAGTGAATGTGCCGAGGCTGAGTGGAGTGGAGGTGCCCAGGCTGAGTGGAGTGCAGGTTCCCAGGCAGAGTGGGATTGGAAGTGCCCAGGCTGAGTGGAGTGAATGTGCCCAGGCTGAGTGGAGTGAATGTGCCCAGGCTGAGTAGAGTGAATGTGCCCAGGCTGAATGGAGAGAATGTGCCCAGGCTGAGTGGATTGGAGGTGCCCAGGCTGAGTGGAGTGCAGGTTCCCAGGCAGAGTGGGACTGGAAGTGCCCAGGCTGAGTGGAGTGAATGTGCCCAGGCTGAGTGGAGTGAATGTTCCCAGGCTGAATGGGAGTCAATGTGCCTAGACAGAGTGGAGTGAATGTGCCCAGGCTGAGTGGAGTGGAGGTGCCCAGGCTGAGTGGAGTTGGGGTTCCCAGGCAGAGAGGGACTGGAAGTGCCCTGGCTGAGTGGAGTGAATGTGCCCAGGCTGCGTGGAGTGGAGGTTCCCAGGCTGAGTGGAGTGCAGGTTCCCAGCAGAGTGGGATTGGAAGTACCCAGGCTGAGTGGAGTGGAGGTGCCCAGGCTGAGTGGAGTGCAGGTTCCCAGGCAGAGTGGGATTGGAAGTGCCCAGGCTGAGTGGAGTGAATGTGCCCAGGCTGAGTGGAGTGGAGGTGCCCAGGCTGAGTGGAGTGAATGTGCCCAGGCTGACTGGAGAGAATGTGCCCAGGCTGAGTGGATTGGAGGTGCCCAGGCTGAGTGGAGTGCAGGTTCCCAGGCAGAGTGGGACTGGAAGTGCCCAGGCTGACTGGAGTGAATGTGCCCAGGCTGAGTGGAGTGAATGTTCCCAGGCTGAATGGGAGTCAATGTGCCTAGTCAGAGTGGAGTGAATGTGCCCAGGCTGAGTGGAGTGAATGTGCCGAGGCTGAGTGGAGTGAATGTTCCCAGGCTGAATGGGAGTCAATGTGCCTAGACAGAGTGGAGTGAATGTGCCCAGGCTGAGTGGAGTGGAGGTGCCGAGGCTGAGTGGAGTTGGGGTTCCCAGGCAGAGAGGGACTGGAAGTGCCCTGGCTGAGTGGAGTGAATGTGCCCAGGCTGCGTGGAGTGGAGGTTCCCAGGCTGAGTGGAGTGCAGGTTCCCAGCAGAGTGGGACTAGAAGTGCCCAGGCTGAGTGGAGTGAATGTGCCCAGGCTGAGTGGAGTGAATGAGCCCAGGCAGAGTGGAGTGAATGTGCCCAGGCTGGGTGGAGTGGAGGTGCCCAGGCTGAGTGGAGTGCAGGTTCCCAGGCAGAGTGGGATTGGAAGTGCCCAGGCTGAGTGGAGTGAATGTGCCCTGGCTGAGTGGAGTGAATGTGGCCAGGCTGAGTGGAGTGGAGGTGCCCAGGCTGAGTGGAGTGAATGTGCCCAGGCTGACTGGAGAGAATGTGCCCAGGCTGAGTGGATTGGAGGTGCCCAGGCTGAGTGGAGTGCAGGTTCCCAGGCAGAGTGGGACTGGAAGTGCCCAGGCTGAGTGGAGTGAATGTGCCCTGGCTGAGTGGAGTGAATGTGGCCAGGCTGAGTGGAGTGGAGGTGCCCAGGCTGAGTGGAGTGAATGTGCCCAGGCTGACTGGAGAGAATGTGCCCAGGCTGAGTGGATTGGAGGTGCCCAGGCTGAGTGGAGTGCAGGTTCCCAGGCAGAGTGGGACTGGAAGTGCCCAGGCTGAGTGGAGTGAATGTGCCCAGGCTGAGTGGAGTGGAGGTGCCCAGGCTGAGTGGAGTTGGGGTTCCCTGGCAGAGTGGGACTGGAAGTGCAAGGCTGAGTGGAGTGAATGTGCCCAGGCTGAGTGGAGTGGAGGTGCCCAGGCCGAGTGGAGTGCAGGTTCCCAGGCAGAGTGGGACTGGAAGTGCCCAGGCGGAGTGGAGTGAATGTGCCCAGGCTGAATGGGAGTCAATGTGCCTAGACAGAGTGGAGTGAATGTGCCCGGCCGCCAGAGCCCGAAACGTGCGTTTCCCCATTGCCTTGAATGGGCGCGGAGAGAGGGGGGCGCTTTTTGGCTCGTGGCGCGGGCACCGTTGCGCCAAAGCGTCAAGTGTCACACCTCCCCGTGCTCGGGGCGGCCCCTTGGAGCTAACTGGCTGGGTCTGGAGGGGCTGCGAGGCCGCCCAGGAGAACGGGTCCAAACCGCGTTCCGATCGGACGAGAATTGAGGGCGGGACACAGTTCCGCGGTTCACTTTCCGCCCGGGCAAAGGGCCTATAACTTGCGGCGGGAGGGCTTAAGAGTGGGCCCCCGCGAGTCGGGTGGAGAGCCGGGTGTGGAGAGAAGTAGCGGAGGTTCCCAGTCAGAGTGGGAGTGGAGGTTCCTGGGCAGAGTGGGACTGGAAGTGCCCAGGCTGAGTGGAGTGACTGTGCCCTGGCTGAGTGGAGTGAATGTGCCCAGGCTGAGTGGAGTGCAGGTTCCCTGGCAGAGTGGGATTGGAAGTGCCCAGGCTGAGTGGAGTGAATGTGCCCAGGCTGAGTGGAGTGGAGGTGCCCAGGCTGAGTGGAGTGCAGGTTCCCAGCAGAGTGGGACTGGAAGAGCCCAGGCTGAGTGGAGTGAATGTGCCCAGGCTGAGTGGAGTGAATGTGCCCAGGCAGAGTGGAGTGAATGTGCCGAGGCTGAGTGGAGTGGAGGAGCCCAGGCTGAGTGGAGTGCAGGTTCCCAGGCAGAGTGGGATTGGAAGTGCCCAGGCTGAGTGGAGTGAATGTGCCCAGGCTGAGTGGAGTGAATGTGCCCAGGCTGACTGGAGTGAATGTGCCCAGGCTGACTGGAGAGAATGTGCCCAGGCTGAGTGGATTGGAGGTGCCCAGGCTGAGTGGAGTGCAGGTTCCCAGGCAGAGTGGGACTGGAAGTGCCCAGGCTGAGTGGAGTGAATGTGCCCAGGCTGAGTGGAGTGAATGTTCCCAGGCTGAATGGGAGTCAATGTGCCTAGACAGAGTGGAGTGAATGTGCCCAGGCTGAGTGGAGTGGAGGTGCCCAGGCTGAGTGGAGTTGGGGTTCCCAGGCAGAGAGGGACTGGAAGTGCCCTGGCTTAGTGGAGTGAATGTGCCCAGGCTGCGTGGAGTGGAGGTTCCCAGGCTGAGTGGAGTGCAGGTTCCCAGCAGAGTGGGATTGGAAGTACCCAGGCTGAGTGGAGTGGAGGTGCCCAGGCTGAGTGGAGTGCAGGCTCCCAGGCAGAGTGGGATTGGAAGTGCCCAGGCTGAGTGGAGTGAATGTGCCCAGGCTGAGTGGAGTGGAGGTGCCCAGGCTGAGTGGAGTGAATGTGCCCAGGCTGACTGGAGAGAATGTGCCCAGGCTGAGTGGATTGGAGGTGCCCAGGCTGAGTGGAGTGCAGGTTCCCAGGCAGAGTGGGACTGGAAGTGCCCAGGCTGAGTGGAGTGAATGTGCCCAGGCTGAGTGGAGTGAATGTTCCCAGGCTGAATGGGAGTCAATGTGCCTAGTCAGAGTGGAGTGAATGTGCCCAGGCTGAGTGGAGTGAATGTGCCCAGGCTGAGTGGAGTGAATGTTCCCAGGCTGAATGGGAGTGAATGTGCCTAGACAGAGTGGAGTGAATGTGCCCAGGCTGAGTGGAGTGGAGGTGCCCAGGCTGAGTGGAGTTGGGGTTCCCAGGAAGAGAGGGACTGGAAGTGCCCTGGCTGAGTGGAGTGAATGTGCCCAGGCTGCGTGGAGTGGAGGTTCCCAGGCTGAGTGGAGTGCAGGTTCCCAGCAGAGTGGGACTAGAAGTGCCCAGGCTGAGTGGAGTGAATGTGCCCAGGCTGAGTGGAGTGAATGAGCCCAGGCAGAGTGGAGTGAATGTGCCCAGGCTGGGTGGAGTGGAGGTGCCCAGGCTGAGTGGAGTGCAGGTTCCCAGGCAGAGTGGGATTGGAAGTGCCCAGGCTGAGTGGAGTGAATGTGCCCAGGCTGAGTGGAGTGGAGGTGCCCAGGCTGAGTGGAGTTGGGGTTCCCTGGCAGAGTGGGACTGGAAGTGCCAAGGCTGAGTGGAGTGAATGTGCCCAGGCTGAGTGGAGTGGAGGTGCCCAGGCCGAGTGGAGTGCAGGTTCCCAGGCAGAGTGGGACTGGAAGTGCCCAGGCGGAGTGGAGTGAATGTGCCCAGGCTGAATGGGAGTCAATGTGCCTCGACAGAGTGGAGTGAATGTGCCCGGCCGCCGGAGCCCGAAACGTGCGTTTCCCCATTGCCTTGAATGGGCGCGGAGAGAGGGGGGCGCTTTTTGGCTCGTGGCGCGGGCACCGTTGTGCCAAAGCGTCAAGTGTCACCCCTCCCCGTGCTCGGGGCGGCCCCTTGGAGCTAACTGGCTGGGTCTGGAGGGGCTGCGAGGCCGCCCAGGGGAACGGGTCCAAACCGCGTTCCGATCGGACGAGAATTGAGGGCGGGACACAGTTCCGCGGTTCACTTTCCGCCCGGGCAAAGGGCCTATTACTTGCGGCGGGAGGGCTTAAGAGTGGGCCCCCGTGAGTCGGGTGGAGAGCCGGGTGTGGAGAGGAGTAGCGGAGGTTCCCAGTCAGAGTGGGAGTAGAGGTTCCTGGGCAGAGTGGGACTGGAAGTGCCCAGGCTGAGTGGAGTGAATGTGCCCTGGCTGAGTGGAGTGAATGTGGCCAGGCTGAGTGGAGTGGAGGTGCCCAGGCTGAGTGGAGTGAATGTGCCCAGGCTGACTGGAGAGAATGTGCCCAGGCTGAGTGGATTGGAGGTGCCCAGGCTGAGTGGAGTGCAGGTTCCCAGGCAGAGTGGGACTGGAAGTGCCCAGGCTGAGTGGAGTGAATGTGCCCAGGCTGAGTGGAGTGGAGGTGCCCAGGCTGAGTGGAGTTGGGGTTCCCTGGCAGAGTGGGACTGGAAGTGCCAAGGCTGAGTGGAGTGAATGTGCCCAGGCTGAGTGGAGTGGAGGTGCCCAGGCCGAGTGGAGTGCAGGTTCCCAGGCAGAGTGGGACTGGAAGTGCCCAGGCTAAGTGGAGTGAATGTGCCCAGGCTGAATGGGAGTCAATGTGCCTAGACAGAGTGGAGTGAATGTGCCCGGCCGCCAGAGCCCGATACGTGCGTTTCCCCATTGCCTTGAATGGGCGCGGAGAGAGGGGGGCGCTTTTTGGCTCGTGGCGCGGGCACCGTTGCGCCAAAGCGTCAAGTGTCACACCTCCCCGTGCTCGGGGCGGCCCCTTGGAGCTAACTGGCTGGGTCTGGAGGGGCTGCGAGGCCGCCCAGGAGAACGGGTCCAAACCGCGTTCCGATCGGACGAGAATTGAGGGCGGGACACAGTTCCGCGGTTCACTTTCCGCCCGGGCAAAGGGCCTATAACTTGCGGCGGGAGGGCTTAAGAGTGGGCCCCCGCGAGTCGGGTGGAGAGCCGGGTGTGGAGAGGAGTAGCGGAGGTTCCCAGTCAGAGTGGGAGTGGAGGTTCCTGGGCAGAGTGGGACTGGAAGTGCCCAGGCTGAGTGGAGTGACTGTGCCCTGGCTGAGTGGAGTGAATGTGCCCAGGCTGAGTGGAGTGAATGTGCCCAGGCTGAGTGGAGTGAATGTGCCCAGGCTGACTGGAGAGAATGTGCCCAGGCTGAGTGGATTGGAGGTGCCCAGGCTGAGTGGAGTGCAGGTTCCCAGGCAGAGTGGGACTGGAAGTGCCCAGGCTGAGTGGAGTGAATGTGCCCAGGCTGAGTGGAGTGGAGGTGCCCAGGCTGAGTGGAGTTGGGGTTCCCTGGCAGAGTGGGACTGGAAGTGCCAAGGCTGAGTGGAGTGAATGTGCCCAGGCTGAGTGGAGTGAATGTGCCCAGGCAGAGTGGAGTGAATGTGCCCAGGCTGAGTGGAGTGGAGGTGCCCAGGCTGAGTGGAGTGCAGGTTCCCAGGCAGAGTGGGATTGGAAGTGCGCAGGCTGAGTGGAGTGAATGTGCCCAGGCTGAGTGGAGTGGAGGTGCCCAGGCCGAGTGGAGTGCAGGTTCCCAGGCAGAGTGGGACTGGAAGTGCCCAGGCGGAGTGGAGTGAATGTGCCCAGGCTGAATGGGAGTCAATGTGCCTAGACAGAGTGGAGTGAATGTGCCCAGGCTGAGTGGAGTGGAGGTGCCCAGGCTGAGTGGAGTTGGGGTTCCCAGGCAGAGAGGGACTGGAAGTGCCCTGGCTGAGTGGAGTGAGTGTGCCCAGGCTGCGTGGAGTGGAGGTTCCCAGGCTGAGTGGAGTGCAGGTTCCCAGCAGAGTGGGACTGGAAGTGCCCAGGCTGAGTGGAGTGAATGTGCCCAGGCTGAGTGGAGTGAATGTGCCCAGGCTGAGTGGAGTGAATGTGCCCAGGCTGAGTGGAGTGGAGGTGCCCAGGCTGAGTGGAGTGCAGGTTCCCAGGCAGAGTGGGACTGGAAGTGCCCAGGCTGAGTGGAGTGAATGTGCCCAGGCTGAATGGAGTGGAGGTGTCCAGGCTGAGTGGAGTGCAGGTTCCCAGGCAGAGTGGGATTGGAAGTGCCCAGGCTGAGTGGAGTGAATGTGCCCAGGCTGAGTGGAGTGGAGGTGCCCAGGCTGAGTGGAGTTGGGGTTTCCTGGCAGAGTGGGACTGGAAGTGCCAACGCTGAGTGGAGTGAATGTGCCCAGGCTGAGTGGAGTGGAGGTGCCCAGGCCGAGTGGAGTGCAGGTTCCCAGGCAGAGTGGGACTGGAAGTGCCCAGGCGGAGTGGAGTGAATGTGCCCAGGCTGAATGGGAGTCAATGTGCCTAGACAGAGTGGAGTGAATGTGCCCAGCCGCCGGAGCCCGAAACGTGCGTTTCCCGATTGCCTTGAATGGGCGCGGAGAGAGGGGGGCGCTTTTTGGCTCGTGGCGCGGGCACGGTTGCGCCAAAGCGTCAAGTGTCACCCCTCCCCGTGCTCGGGGCGGCCCCTTGGAGCTAACTGGCTGGGTCTGGAGGGTCTGCGAGGCCGCCCAGGAGAACGGGTCCAAACCGCGTTCCGATCGGACGAGAATTGAGGGCGGGACACAGTTCCGCGGTTCACTTTCCGCCCGGGCAAAGGGCCTATTACTTGCGGCGGGAGGGCTTAAGAGTGGGCCCCCGTGAGTCGGGTGGAGAGCCGGGTGTGGAGAGGAGTAGCGGAGGTTCCCAGTCAGAGTGGGAGTGGAGGTTCCTGGGCAGAGTGGGACTGGAAGTGCCCAGGCTGAGTGGAGTGAATGTGCCCAGGCTGAGTGGAGTGAATGTGGCCAGGCTGAGTGGAGTGGAGGTGCCCAGGCCGAGTGGAGTGCAGGTTCCCTGGCAGAGTGGGACTGGAAGTGCCAAGGCTGAGTGGAGTGAATGTGCCCAGGCTGAGTGGAGTGGAGGTGCCCAGGCTGAGTGGAGTTGGGGGTCCCTGGCAGAGTGGGACTGGAAGTGCCAAGGCTGAGTGGAGTGAATGTGCCCAGGCTGAGTGGAGTGGAGGTGCCCAGGCTGAGTGGAGTGCAGGTTCCCAGGCAGAGTGGGATTGGAAGTGCCCAGGCTGAGTGGAGTGAATGTACCCAGGCTGAGTGGAGTGGAGGTGCCCAGGCTGAGTGGAGTGCAGGTTCCCAGGCAGAGTGGGATTGGAAGTGCCCAGGCTGAGTGGAGTGAATGTGCCCAGGCTGAGTGGAGTGGAGGTGCCCAGGCTGAGTGGAGTTGGGGTTCCCTGGCAGAGTGGGACTGGAAGTGCCAAGGCTGAGCGGAGTGAATGTGCCCAGGCTGAGTGGACTGGAGGTGCCCAGGCCGAGTGGAGTGCAGGTTCACAGGCAGAGTGGGACTGGAAGTGCCCAGGCGGAGTGGAGTGAATGTGCCCAGGCTGAATCTGAGTCAATGTGCCTAGACAGAGTGGAGTGAATGTGCCCAGCCGCCGGAGCCCGAAACGTGCGTTTCCCCATTGCCTTGAATGGGCGCGGAGAGAGGGGGGCGCTTTTTGGCTCGTGGCGCGGGCACCGTTGCGCCAAAGCGTCAAGTGTCACCCCTCCCCGTGCTCGGGGCGGCCCCTTGGAGCTAACTGGCTGGGTTTGGAGGGGCTGCGAGGCCGCCCAGGAGAACGGGTCCAAACCGCGTTCCGATCGGACGAGAATTGAGGGCGGGACACAGTTCCGCGGTTCACTTTCCGCCCGGGCAAAGGGCCTATTACTTGCGGCGGGAGTGCTTAAGAGTGGGCCCCCGTGAGTCGGGTGGAGAGCCGGGTGTGGAGAGGAGTAGCGGAGGTTCCCAGTCAGAGTGGGAGTGGAGGTTCCTGGGCAGAGTGGGACTGGAAGTGCCCAGGCTGAGTGGAGTGAATGTGCCCTGGCTGAGTGGAGTGAATGTGGCCAGGCTGAGTGGAGTGGAGGTGCCCAGGCTGAGTGGAGTGAATGTGCCCAGGCTGACTGGAGAGAATGTGCCCAGGCTGAGTGGATTGGAGGTGCCCAGGCTGAGTGGAGTGCAGGTTCCCAGGCAGAGTGGGACTGGAAGTGCCCAGGCTGAGTGGAGTGAATGTGCCCAGGCTGAGTGGAGTGGAGGTGCCCAGGCTGAGTGGAGTTGGGGTTCCCTGGCAGAGTGGGACTGGAAGTGCCAAGGCTGAGTGGAGTGAATGTGCCCAGGCTGAGTGGAGTGGAGGTGCCCAGGCCGAGTGGAGTGGAGGTGCCCAGGCTGAGTGGAGTTGGGGTTCCCTGGCAGAGTGGGACTGGAAGTGCCAAGGCTGAGTGGAGTGGAGGTGCCCAGGCCGAGTGGAGTGCAGGTTCCCAGGCAGAGTGGGACTGGAAGTGCCCAGGCTGAGTGGAGTGAATGTGCCCAGGCTGCGTGGAGTGGAGGTTCCCAGGCTGAGTGGAGTGCAGGCTCCCAGCAGAGTGGAGTGAATGTGCCCAGGCTGAGTGGAGTGGAGGTGCCCAGGCTGAGTGGAGTTGGGGTTCCCAGGCAGAGAGGGACTGGAAGTGCCCTGGCTGAGTGGAGTGAATGTGCCCAGGCTGCGTGGAGTGGAGGTTCCCAGGCTGAGTGGAGTGCAGGCTCCCAGCAGAGTGGGACTGGAAGTGCCCAGGCTGAGTGGAGTGAATGTGCCCAGGCTGAATGGAGTGGAGGTGCCCAGGCTGAGTGGAGTGCAGGTTCCCAGGCAGAGTGGGATTGGAAGTGCCCAGGCTGAGTGGAGTGAATGTGCCCAGGCTGAGTGGAGTGGAGGTGCCCAGGCTGAATGGAGTTGGGGTTCCCTGGCAGAGTGGAACTGGAAGTGCCAACGGTGAGTGGAGTGAATGTGCCCAGGCTGAGTGGAGTGGAGGTGCCCAGGCTGAGTGGAGTTGGGGTTCCCTGGCAGAGTGGGACTGGAAGTGCCAACGCTGAGTGGAGTGAATGTGCCCAGGCTGAGTGGAGTGGAGCTGCCCAGGCCGAGTGGAGTGCAGGTTCCCAGGCAGAGTGGGACTGGAAGTGCCCAGGCTGAGTGGACTGAATGTGCCCAGGCTGAGTGGAGTGGAGGTGCCCAGGCTGAGTGGAGTTGGGGGTCCCTGGCAGAGTGGGACTGGAAGTGCCAAGGCTGAGTGGAGTGAATGTGCCCAGGCTGAGTGGAGTGGAGGTGCCCAGGCTGAGTGGAGTTGGGGTTCCCAGGCAGAGAGGGACTGGAAGTGCCCTGGCTGAGTGGAGTGAATGTGCCCAGGCTGCGTGGAGTGGAGGTTCCCAGGCTGAGTGGAGTGCAGGTTCCCAGCAGAATGGGATTGGAAGTACCCAGGCTGAGTGGAGTGGAGGTGCCCAGGCTGAGTGGAGTGCTGGTTCCCAGGCAGAGTGGGATTGGAAGTTCCCAGGCTGAGTGGAGTGAATGGCCCCAGGCTGAGTGGATTGCATGTGCCCAGGCTGAGTGGAGTGCAGGTTCCCTGGCAGAGTGGGATTGGAAGTGCCCAGGCTGAGTGGAGTGAATGTGCCAAGGCTGACTGGAGTGGAGGTGCCCAGGCCGAGTGGAGTGCAGGTTCCCAGGCAGAGTGGGACTGGAAGTGCCCAGGCGGAGTGGAGTGAATGTGCCCAGGCTGAATGGGAGTCAATGTGCCTAGACAGAGTGGAGTGAATGTGCCCAGCCGCCGGAGCCCGAAACGTGCGTTTCCCCATTGCCTTGAATGGGCGCGGAGAGAGGGGGGCGCTTTTTGGCTCGTGGCGCGGGCACCGTTGCGCCAAAGCGTCAAGTGTCACCCCTCCCCGTGCTCGGGGCGGCCCCTTGGAGCTAACTGGCTGGGTCTGGAGGGGCTGCGAGGCCGCCCAGGAGAACGGGTCCAAACCGCGTTCCGATCGGACGAGAATTGAGGGCGGGACACAGTTCCGCGGTTCACTTTCCGCCCGGGCAAAGGGCCTATTACTTGCGGCGGGAGGGCTTAAGAGTGGGCCCCCGTGAGTCGGGTGGAGAGCCGGGTGTGGAGAGGAGTAGCGGAGGTTCCCAGTCAGAGTGGGAGTGGAGGTTCCTGGGCAGAGTGGGACTGGAAGTGCCCAGGCTGAGTGGAGTGAATGTGCCCTGGCTGAGTGGAGTGAATGTGGCCAGGCTGAGTGGAGTGGAGGTGCCCAGGCTGAGTGGAGTGAATGTGCCCAGGCTGACTGGAGAGAATGTGCCCAGGCTGAGTGGATTGGAGGTGCCCAGGCTGAGTGGAGTGCAGGTTCCCAGGCAGAGTGGGACTGGAAGTGCCCAGGCTGAGTGGAGTGAATGTGCCCAGGCTGAGTGGAGTGGAGGTGCCCAGGCTGAGTGGAGTTGGGGTTCCCTGGCAGAGTGGGACTGGAAGTGCCAAGGCTGAGTGGAGTGGAGGTGCCCAGGCCGAGTGGAGTGCAGGTTCCCAGGCAGAGTGGGACTGGAAGTGCCCAGGCTGAGTGGAGTGAATGTGCCCAGGCTGCGTGGAGTGGAGGTTCCCAGGCTGAGTGGAGTGCAGGCTCCCAGCAGAGTGGGACTGGAAGTGCCCAGGCTGAGTGGAGTGAATGTGCCCAGGCTGAGTGGAGTGAATGTGCCCAGGCAGAGTGGAGTGAATGTGCCCAGGCTGAGTGGAGTGGAGGTGCCCAGGCTGATTGGAGTGCAGGTTCCCAGGCAGAGTGGGACTGGAAGTGCCCAGGCTGAGTGGAGTGAATGTGCCCAGGCTGAGTGGAGTGAATGATCCCAGGCTGAATGGGAGTCAATGTGCCTAGACAGAGTGGAGTGAATGTGCCCAGGCTGAGTGGAGTGGAGGTGCCCAGGCTGAGTGGAGTTGGGGTTCCCAGGCAGAGAGGGACTGGAAGTGCCCTGGCTGAGTGGAGTGAATGTGCCCAGGCTGCGTGGAGTGGAGGTTCCCAGGCTGAGTGGAGTGCAGGCTCCCAGCAGAGTGGGACTGGAAGTGCCCAGGCTGAGTGGAGTGAATGTGCCCAGGCTGAATGGAGTGGAGGTGCCCAGGCTGAGTGGAGTGGAGGTGCCCAGGCTGAGTGGAGTTGGGGGTCCCTGGCAGAGTGGGACTGGAAGTGCCAAGGCTGAGTGGAGTGAATGTGCCCAGGCTGAGTGGAGTGGAGGTTCCCAGTCAGAGTGGGAGTGGAGGTTCCCAGGCAGAGAGGGACTGGAAGTGCCCTGGCTGAGTGGAGTGAATGTGCCCAGGCTGCGTGGAGTGGAGGTTCCCAGGCTGAGTGGAGTGCAGGTTCCCAGCAGAATGGGATTGGAAGTACCCAGGCTGAGTGGAGTGGAGGTGCCCAGGCTGAGTGGAGTGCTGGTTCCCAGGCAGAGTGGGATTGGAAGTTCCCAGGCTGAGTGGAGTGAATGTCCCCAGGCTGAGTGGATTGCATGTGCCCAGGCTGAGTGGAGTGCAGGTTCCCTGGCAGAGTGGGATTGGAAGTGCCCAGGCTGAGTGGAGTGAATGTGCCAAGGCTGACTGGAGTGGAGG
This sequence comes from Conger conger, assembly GCF_963514075.1. Taxonomy (NCBI): domain Eukaryota; kingdom Metazoa; phylum Chordata; class Actinopteri; order Anguilliformes; family Congridae; genus Conger; species Conger conger. Next base: position 105,904 of record NW_026890450.1, read on the forward strand.
TGCCCAGGCCGAGTGGAGTGCAGGTTCCCAGGCAGAGTGGGACTGGAAGTGCCCAGGCGGAGTGGAGTGAATGTGCCCAGGCTGAATGGGAGTCAATGTGCCTAGACAGAGTGGAGTGAATGTGCCCGGCCGCCGGAGCCCGAAACGTGCGTTTCCCCATTGCCTTGAATGGGCGCGGAGAGAGGGGGGCGCTTTTTGGCTCGTGGCGCGGGCACCGTTGCGCCAAAGCGTCAAGTGTCACACCTCCCCGTGCTCGGGGCGGCCCCTTGGAGCTAACTGGCTGGGTCTGGAGGGGCTGCGAGGCCGCCCAGGAGAACGGGTCCAAACCGCGTTCCGATCGGACGAGAATTGAGGGCGGGACACAGTTCCGCGGTTCACTTTCCGCCCGGGCAAAGGGCCTATAACTTGCGGCGGGAGGGCTTAAGAGTGGGCCCCCGCGAGTCGGGTGGAGAGCCGGGTGTGGAGAGGAGTAGCGGAGGTTCCCAGTCAGAGTGGGAGTGGAGGTTCCTGGGCAGAGTGGGATTGGAAGTGCCCAGGCTGAGTGGAGTGAATGTGCCCTGGCTGAGTGGAGTGAATGTGCCGAGGCTGAGTGGAGTGGAGGAGCCCAGGCCGAGTGGAGTGCAGGTTCCCAGGCAGAGTGGGACTGGAAGTGCCCAGGCTGAGTTGAGTGAATGTGCACAGGCTGAGTGGAGTGGAGGTACCCAGGCTGAGTGGAGTTGGGGTTCCCTGGCAGAGTGGGACTGGAAGTGCCAAGGCTGAGTGGAGTGAATGTGCCCAGGCTGAGTGGAGTGGAGGTGCCCAGGCCGAGTGGAGTGCAGGCACCCAGGCAGAGTGGGATTGGAAGTGCCCAGGCTGAGTGGAGTGAATGTGCCCAGGCTGAGTGGAGTGGAGGTGCCCAGGCCGAGTGGAGTGCAGGTTCCCAGGCAGAGTGGGACTGGAAGTGCCCAGGCTGAGTGGAGTGAATGTGCCCAGGCTGAGTGGAGTGGAGGTGCCCAGGCTGAGTGGAGTTGGGGTTCCCTGGCAGAGTGGGACTGGAAGTGCCAAGGCTGAGTGGAGTGAATGTGCCCAGGCTGAGTGGAGTGGAGGTGCCCTGGCCGAGTGGAGTGCAGGTTCCCAGGCAGAGTGGGACTGAAAGTGCCCAGGCTGAGTGGAGTGAATGTACCCAGGCTGAGTGGAGTAGAGGTGCCCAGGCTGAGTGGAGTTGGGGTTCCCTGGCAGAGTGGGACTGAAAGTGCCAAGGCTGAGTGGAGTGAAGGCACCCAGGCTGAGTGGAGTGGAGGTGCCCAGGCTGAGTGGAGTGCAGGTTCCCAGGCAGAGTGGGATTGGAAGTGCCAAGGCTGAGTGGAGTGAATGTGCCCAGGCTGAGTGGAGTGGAGGTGCCCAGGCTGAGTGGAGTTGGGGTTCCCTGGCAGAGTGGGATTGGAAGTGCCCAGGCTGAGTGGAGTGAATGTGCCCAGGCTGAGTGGAGTGGAGGTGCCCAGGCTGAGTGGAGTTGGGGTTCCCTGGCAGAGTGGGACTGGAAGTGCCAAGGCTGAGTGGAGTGAAGGTACCCAGGCTGAGTGGAGTGGAGGTGCCCAGGCTGAGTGGAGTGCAGGTTCCCAGCAGAGTGGGACTGGAAGTGCCCAGGCTGAGTGGAGTGAATGTGCCCAGGCTGAATGGAGTGGAGGTGCCCAGGCTGAGTGGAGGTGCCCAGGCTGAGTGGAGTGCAGGTTCCCAGGCAGAGTGGGATTGGAAGTGCCCAGGCTGAGTGGAGTGAATGTACCCAGGCTGAGTGGAGTGGAGGGGCCCAGGCTGAGTCGAGTGCAGGTTCCCAGGCAGAGTGGGATTGGAAGTGCCCAGGCTGAGTGGAGTGAATGTGCCCAGGCTGAGTGGAGTGGAGGTGCCCACGCTGAGTAGAGTTGGGGTTCCCTGACAGAGTGGGACTGGAAGTGCCAACGGTGAGTGGAGTGAATGTGCCCAGGCTGAGTGGAGTGGAGGTGCCCAGGCTGAGTGGAGTTGGGGTTCCCTGGCAGAGTGGGACTGGAAGTGCCAACGCTGAGTGGAGTGAATGTGCCCAGGCTGAGTGGAGTGGAGGCGCCCAGGCTGAGTGGAGTGCAGGTTCCCAGGCAGAGTGGAGTGAATGTGCCCTGGCTGAGTGGAGTGAATGTGGCCAGGCTGAGTGGAGTGGAGGTGCCCAGGCTGAGTGGAGTGAATGTGCCCAGGCTGACTGGAGAGAATGTGCCCAGGCTGAGTGGATTGGAGGTGCCCAGGCTGAGTGGAGTGCAGGTTCCCAGGCAGAGTGGGACTGGAAGTGCCCAGGCTGAGTGGAGTGAATGTGCCCAGGCTGAGTGGAGTGGAGGTGCCCAGGCTGAGTGGAGTTTGGGTTCCCTGGCAGAGTGGGACTGGAAGTGACAAGGCTGAGTGGAGTGAATGTGCCCTGGCTGAGTGGAGTGAATGTGCCTAGGCTGAGTGGAGTGAATGTGCCCAGGCTGAGTGGAGTGAATGTGCTCAGGCTGACTGGAGAGAATGTGCCCAGGCTGAGTGGATTGGAGGTGCCCAGGCTGAGTGGAGTGCAGGTTCCCAGGCAGAGTGGGACTGGAAGTGCCCAGGCTGAGTGGAGTGAATGTGCCCAGGCTGAGTGGAGTGAATGTTCCCAGGCTGAATGGGAGTCAATGTGCCTAGACAGAGTGGAGTGAATGTGCCCAGGCTGAGTGGAGTGGAGGTGCCCAGGCTGAGTGGAGTTGGGGTTCCCAGGCAGAGAGGGACTGGAAATGCCCAGGCTGAGTGGAGTGAATGTGCCCAGGCTGCGTGGAGTGGAGGTTCCCAGGCTGAGTGGAGTGCAGGCTCCCAGCAGAGTGGGATTGGAAGTGCCCAGGCTGAGTGGAGTGAATGTGCCCAGGCTGAGTGGAGTGGAGGTGCCCAGGCTGAATGGAGTTGGGGTTCCCTGGCAGAGTGGGACTGGAAGTGCCCAGGCGGAGTGGAGTGCAGGTTCCCAGGCTGAATGGGAGTCAATGTGCCTAGACAGAGTGGAGTGAATGTGCCCAGCCGCCGGAGCCCGAAACGTGCGTTTCCCCATTGCCTTGAATGGGCGCGGAGAGAGGGGGGCGCTTTTTGGCTCGTGGCGCGGGCACCGTTTACGCCAAAGCGTCAAGTGTCACCCCTCCCCGTGTTCGGGGCGGCCCCTTGGAGCTAACTGGCTGGGTCTGGAGGGGCTGCGAGGCCGCCCAGGAGAACGGGTCCAAACCGCGTTCCGATCGGACGAGAATTGAGGGCGGGACACAGTTCCGCGGTTCACTTTCCGCCCGGGCAAAGGGCCTATTACTTGCGGCAGGAGGGCTTAAGAGTGGGCCCCCGTGAGTCGGGTGGAGAGCCGGGTGTGGAGAGGAGTAGCGGAGGTTCCCAGTCAGAGTGGGAGTGGAGGTTCCTGGGCAGAGTGGGACTGGAAGTGCCCAGGCTGAGTGGAGTGAATGTGCCCAGGCTGACTGGAGAGAATGTGCCCAGGCTGAGTGGATTGGAGGTGCCCAGGCTGAGTGGAGTGCAGGTTCCCAGGCAGAGTGGGACTGGAAGTGCCCAGGCTGAGTGGAGTGAATGTGCCCAGGCTGAGTGGAGTGGAGGTGCCCAGGCTGAGTGGAGTTGGGGTTCCCTGGCAGAGTGGGACTGGAAGGGCCAAGGCTGAGTGGAGTGGAGGTGCCCAGGCCGAGTGGAGTGCAGGTTCCCAGGCAGAGTGGGACTGGAAGTGCCGAGGCTGAGTGGAGTGAATGTGCCCAGGCTGCGTGGAGTGGAGGTTCCCAGGCTGAGTGGAGTGCAGGCTCCCAGCAGAGTGGAGTGAATGTGCCCAGGCTGAGTGGAGTGGAGGTGCCCAGGCTGAGTGGAGTTTGGGTTCCCAGGCAGAGAGGGACTGGAAGTGCCCTGGCTGAGTGGAGTGAATGTGCCCAGGCTGCGTGGAGTGGAGGTTCCCAGGCTGAGTGGAGTGCAGGCTCCCAGCAGAGTGGGACTGGAAGTGCCCAGGCTGAGTGGAGTGAATGTGCCCAGGCTGAATGGAGTGGAGGTGCCCAGGCTGAGTGGAGTGCAGGTTCCCAGGCAGAGTGGGATTGGAAGTGCCCAGGCTGAGTGGAGTGAATGTGCCCAGGCTGAGTGGAGTGGAGGTGCCCAGGCTGAATGGAGTTGGGGTTCCCTGGCAGAGTGGAACTGGAAGTGCCAACGATGAGTGGAGTGAATGTGCCCAGGCTGAGTGGAGTGGAGGTGCCCAGGCTGAGTGGAGTTGGGGTTCCCTGGCAGAGTGGGACTGGAAGTGCCAACGCTGAGTGGAGTGAATGTGCCCAGGCTGAGTGGAGTGGAGCTGCCCAGGCCGAGTGGAGTGCAGGTTCCCAGGCAGAGTGGGACTGGAAGTGCCCAGGCTGAGTGGACTGAATGTGCCCAGGCTGAGTGGAGTGGAGGTGCCCAGGCTGAGTGGAGTTGGGGGTCCCTGGCAGAGTGGGACTGGAAGTGCCAAGGCTGAGTGGAGTGAATGTGCCCAGGCTGAGTGGAGTGGAGGTGCCCAGGCTGAGTGGAGTTGGGGTTCCCAGGCAGAGAGGGACTGGAAGTGCCCTGGCTGAGTGGAGTGAATGTGCCCAGGCTGCGTGGAGTGGAGGTTCCCAGGCTGAGTGGAGTGCAGGTTCCCAGCAGAATGGGATTGGAAGTACCCAGGCTGAGTGGAGTGGAGGTGCCCAGGCTGAGTGGAGTGCTGGTTCCCAGGCAGAGTGGGATTGGAAGTGCCCAGGCTGAGTGGAGTGAATGTCCCCAGGCTGAGTGGAGTGCAGGTTCCCTGGCAGAGTGGGATTGGAAGTGCCCAGGCTGAGTGGAGTGAATGTGCCAAGGCTGACTGGAGTGGAGGTGCCCAGGCCGAGTGGAGTGCAGGTTCCCAGGCAGAGTGGGACTGGAAGTGCCCAGGCGGAGTGGAGTGAATGTGCCCAGGCTGAATGGGAGTCAATGTGCCTAGACAGAGTGGAGTGAATGTGCCCGGCCGCCGGAGCCCGAAACGTGCGTTTCCCCATTGCCTTGAATGGGCGCGGAGAGAGGGGGGCGCTTTTTGGCTCGTGGCGCGGGCACCGTTGCGCCAAAGCGTCAAGTGTCACACCTCCCCGTGCTCGGGGCGGCCCCTTGGAGCTAACTGGCTGGGTCTGGAGGGGCTGCGAGGCCGCCCAGGAGAACGGGTCCAAACCGCGTTCCGATCGGACGAGAATTGAGGGCGGGACACAGTTCCGCGGTTCACTTTCCGCCCGGGCAAAGGGCCTATAACTTGCGGCGGGAGGGCTTAAGAGTGGGCCCCCGCGAGTCGGGTGGAGAGCCGGGTGTGGAGAGGAGTAGCGGAGGTTCCCAGTCAGAGTGGGAGTGGAGGTTCCTGGGCAGAGTGGGACTGGAAGTGCCCAGGCTGAGTGGAGTGAATGTGCCCTGGCTGAGTGGAGTGAATGTGCCGAGGCTGAGTGGAGTGGAGGAGCCCAGGCCGAGTGGAGTGCAGGTTCCCAGGCAGAGTGGGACTGGAAGTGCCCAGGCTGAGTGGAGTGAATGTGCACAGGCTGAGTGGAGTGGAGGTACCCAGGCTGAGTGGAGTTGGGGTTCCCTGGCAGAGTGGGACTGGAAGTGCCAAGGCTGAGTGGAGTGAATGTGCCCAGGCTGAGTGGAGTGGAGGTGCCCAGGCCGAGTGGAGTGCAGGCACCCAGGCAGAGTGGGATTGGAAGTGCCCAGGCTGAGTGGAGTGAATGTGCCCATTCTGAGTGGAGTGGAGGTGCCCAGGCCGAGTGGAGTGCAGGTTCCCAGGCAGAGTGGGATTGGAAGTGCCAAGGCTGAGTGGAGTGAATGTGCCCAGGCTGAGTGGAGTGGAGGTGCCCAGGCTGAGTGGAGTTGGGGTTCCCTGGCAGAGTGGGATTGGAAGTGCCCAGGCTGAGTGGAGTGAATGTGCCCAGGCTGAGTGGAGTGGAGGTGCCCAGGCTGAGTGGAGTTGGGGTTCCCTGGCAGAGTGGGACTGGAAGTGCCAAGGCTGAGTGGAGTGAAGGTACCCAGGCTGAGTGGAGTGGAGGTGCCCAGCCTGAGTGGAGTGCAGGTTCCCAGCAGAGTGGGACTGGAAGTGCCCAGGCTGAGTGGAGTGAATGTGCCCAGGCTGAATGGAGTGGAGGTGCCCAGGCTGAGTGGAGGTGCCCAGGCTGAGTGGAGTGCAGGTTCCCAGGCAGAGTGGGATTGGAAGTGCCCAGGCTGAGTGGAGTGAATGTACCCAGGCTGAGTGGAGTGGAGGGGCCCAGGCTGAGTCGAGTGCAGGTTCCCAGGCAGAGTGGGATTGGAAGTGCCCAGGCTGAGTGGAGTGAATGTGCCCAGGCTGAGTGGAGTGGAGGTGCCCAGGCTGAGTAGAGTTGGGGTTCCCTGACAGAGTGGGACTGGAAGTGCCAACGGTGAGTGGAGTGAATGTGCCCAGGCTGAGTGGAGTGGAGGTGCCCAGGCTGAGTGGAGTTGGGGTTCCCTGGCAGAGTGGGACTGGAAGTGCCAACGCTGAGTGGAGTGAATGTGCCCAGGCTGAGTGGAGTGGAGGTGCCCAGGCTGAGTGGAGTGCAGGTTCCCAGGCAGAGTGGGATTGGAAGTGCCCAGGCTGAGTGGAGTAATGTACCCAGGCTGAGTGGAGTGCAGGTGCCCAGGCTGAGTGGAGTGCAGGTTCCCAGGCAGAGTGGGATTGGAAGTGCCCAGGCTGAGTGGAGTGAATGTGCCCAGGCTGAGTGGAGTGGAGGTGCCCAGGCCGAGTGGAGTGCAGGTTCCCAGGCAGAGTGGGACTGGAAGTGCCCAGGCGGAGTGGAGTGAATGTGCCCAGGCTGAATGGGATTCAATGTGCCTAGACAGAGTGGAGTGAATGTGCCCGGCCGCCGGAGCCCGAAACGTGCGTTTCCCCATTGCCTTGAATGGGCGCGGAGAGAGGGGGGCACTTTTTGGCTCGTGGCGCGGTCACCGTTGCGCCAAAGCGTCAAGTGTCACACCTCCCCGTGCTCGGGGCGGCCCCTTGGAGCTAACTAACGGGGTTTGGAGGGGCTGCGAGGCCGCCCAGGAGAACGGGTCCAAACCGCGTTCCGATCGGACGAGAATTGAGGGCGGGACACAGTTCTGCGGTTCACTTTCCGCCCGGGCAAAGGGCCTATAACTTGCGGCGGGAGGGCTTAAGAGTGGGCCCCCGCGAGTCGGGTGGAGAGCCGGGTGTGGAGAGGAGTAGCGGAGGTTCCCAGTCAGAGTGGGAGTGGAGGTTCCTGGGCAGAGTGGGACTGGAAGTGCCCAGGCTGAGTGGAGTGAATGTGCCCTGGCTGAGTGGAGTGAATGTGCCCAGGCTGAGTGGAGTGGAGGTGCCCAGGCCGAGTGGAGTGCAGGTTCCCAGGCAGAGTGGGACTGGAAGTGCCCAGGCTGAGTGGAGTGAATGTGCCCAGGCTGTGTGGAGTGGAGGTGCCCAGGCTGAGTGGAGTTGGGGGTCCCTGGCAGAGTGGGACTGGAAGTGCCCAGGCTGAGTGGAGTGAATGTACCCAGGCTGAGTGGAGTGGAGGTGCCCAGGCTGAGTGGAGTGCAGGTTCCCAGGCAGAGTGGGATTGGAAGTGCCCAGGCTGAGTGGAGTGAATGTGCCCAGGCTGAGTGGAGTGGAGGTGCCCAGGCTGAGTGGAGTTGGGGTTCCCTGGCAGAGTGGGACTGGAAGTGCCAAGGCTGAGTGGAGTGAATGTGCCAAGGCTGAGTGGAGTGAAGGTACCCAGGCTGAGTGGAGTGGAGGTGCCCAGGCTGAGTGGAGTGCAGGTTCCCAGGCAGAGTGGGATTGGAAGTGCCAAGGCTGAGTGGAGTGAATGTGCCCTGGCTGAGTGGAGTGAATGAGGCCAGGCTGAGTGGAGTGGAGGTGCCCAGGCTGAGTGGAGTGAATGTGCCCAGGCTGACTGGAGAGAATGTGCCCAGGCTGAGTGGATTGGAGGTGCCCAGGCTGAGTGGAGTGCAGGTTCCCAGGCAGAGTGGGACTGGAAGTGCCCAGGCTGAGTGGAGTGAATGTGCCCAGGCTGAGTGGAGTTGGGGTTCCCTGGCAGAGTGGGACTGGAAGTGACAAGGCTGAGTGGAGTGAATGTGCCCTGGCTGAGTGGAGTGAATGTGCCCAGGCTGAGTGGAGTGAATGTGCCCAGGCTGAGTGGAGTGAATGTGCTCAGGCTGACTGGAGAGAATGTGCCCAGGCTGAGTGGATTGGAGGTGCCCAGGCTGAGTGGAGTGCAGGTTCCCAGGCAGAGTGGGACTGGAAGTGCCCAGGCTGAGTGGAGTGAATGTGCCCAGGCTGAGTGGAGTGAATGTTCCCAGGCTGAATGGGAGTCAATGTGCCTAGACAGAGTGGAGTGAATGTGCCCAGGCTGAGTGGAGTGGAGGTGCCCAGGCTGAGTGGAGTTGGGGTTCCCAGGCAGAGAGGGACTGGAAGTGCCCTGGCTGAGTGGAGTGAATGTGCCCAGGCTGCGTGGAGTGGAGGTTCCCAGGCTGAGTGGAGTGCAGGCTCCCAGCAGAGTGGGATTGGAAGTGGCCAGGCTGAGTGGAGTGAATGTGCCCAGGCTGAGTGGAGTGGAGGTGCCCAGGCTGAATGGAGTTGGGGTTCCCAGGCAGAGTGGGACTGGAAGTGCCCAGGCTGAGTGGAGTGCAGGTTCCCAGGCAGAGTGGGATTGGAAGTGCCCTGGCTGAGTGGAGTGAATATACCCAGGCTGACTGGAGTGGAGGTGCCCAGGCTGAGTAGAGTTGGGGTTCCCTGACAGAGTGGGACTGGAAGTGCCCAGGCTGAGTGGAGTGAATGTGCCCAGGCTGAGTGGAGTGGAGGTGCCCAGGCTGAATGGAGTTGGGGTTCCCAGGCAGAGTGGGACTGGAAGTGCCCAGGCTGAGTGGAGTGCAGGTTCCCAGGCAGAGTGGGATTGGAAGTGCCCAGGCTGAGTGGAGTAATGTACCCAGGCTGAGTGGAGTGCAGGTGCCCAGGCTGAGTGGAGTGAATGTTCCCAGGCTGAGTGGAGTGAATGTGCCCAGGCAGAGTGGAGTGAATGTGCCCTGGCTGAGTGGAGTGGAGGTGCCCAGGCTGATTGGAGTGCAGGTTCCCAGGCAGAGTGGGACTGGAAGTGCCCAGGCTGAGTGGAGTGAATGTGCCCAGGCTGAATGGAGTGGAGGTGCCCAGGCTGAGTGGAGTGCAGGTTCCCAGGCAGAGTAGGATTGGAAGTGCCCAGGCTGAGTGGAGTGAATGTGCCCAGGCTGAGTGGAGTGGAGGTGCCCAGGCTGAATGGAGTTGGGGTTCCCAGGCAGAGTGGGACTGGAAGTGCCCAGGCTGAGTGGAGTGCAGGTTCCCAGGCAGAGTGGGATTGGAAGTGCCCAGGCTGAGTGGAGTGAATGTACCCAGGCTGAGTGGAGTGGAGGTGCCCAGGCTGAGTGGAGTGCAGGTTCCCAGGCAGAGTGGGATTGGAAGTGCCCAGGCTGAGTGGAGTGAATGTGCCCAGGCTGAGTGGAGTGGAGGTGTCCAGGCTGAGTGGAGTTGGGGTTCCCTGGCAGAGTGGGACTGGAAGTGCCAAGGCTGAGTGGAGTGAATGTGCCCAGGCTGAATGGAGTGGAGGTGCCCAGGCTGAGTGGAGGTGCCCAGGGTGAGTGGAGTGCAGGTTCCCAGGCAGAGTGGGATTGGAAGTGCCCAGGCTGAGTGGAGTGAATGTGCCCAGGCTGAGTGGAGTGGAGGTGCCCAGGCTGAATGGAGTTGGGGTTCCCAGGCAGAGTGGGACTGGAAGTGCCCAGGCTGAGTGGAGTGCAGGTTCCCAGGCAGAGTGGGATTGGAAGTGCCCAGGCTGAGTGGAGTGAATGTGCCCAGGCTGACTGGAGTGGAGGTGCCCCGGCAGAGTGGAGTGCAGGTTCCCAGGCAGAGTGGGACTGGAAGTGCCCAGGCGGAGTGGAGTGAATGTGCCCAGGCTGAATGGGAGTCAATGTGCCTAGACAGAGTGGAGTGAATGTGCCCAGCCGCCGGAGCCCGAAACGTGCGTTTCCCCATTGCCTTGAATGGGCGCGGAGAGAGGGGGGCGCTTTTTGGCTCGTGGCGCGGGCACCGTTGCGCCAAAGCGTCAAGTGTCACCCCTCCCCGTGCTCGGGGCGGCCCCTTGGAGCTAACTGGCTGGGTCTGGAGGGGCTGCGAGGCCGCCCAGGAGAACGGGTCCAAACCGCGTTCCGATCGGACGAGAATTGAGGGCGGGACACAGTACCGCGGTTCACTTTCCGCCCGGGCAAAGGGCCTATTACTTGCGGCGGGAGGGCTTAAGAGTGGGCCCCCGTGAGTCGGGTGGAGAGCCGGGTGTGGAGAGGAGTAGCGGAGGTTCCCAGTCAGAGTGGGAGTGGAGGTTCCTGGGCAGAGTGGGACTGGAAGTGCCCAGGCTGAGTGGAGTGAATGTGCCCTGGCTGAGTGGAGTGAATGTGGCCAGGCTGAGTGGAGTGGAGGTGCCCAGGCTGAGTGGAGTGAATGTGCCCAGGCTGACTGGAGAGAATGTGCCCAGGCTGAGTGGATTGGAGGTGCCCAGGCTGAGTGGAGTGCAGGTTCCCAGGCAGAGTGGGACTGGAAGTGCCCAGGCTGAGTGGAGTGAATGTGCCCAGGCTGAGTGGAGTGGAGGTGCCCAGGCTGAGTGGAGTTGGGGTTCCCTGGCAGAGTGGGACTGGAAGTGCCAAGGCTGAGTGGAGTGGAGGTGCCCAGGCCGAGTGGAGTGCAGGTTCCCAGGCAGAGTGGGACTTGAAGTGCCCAGGCTGAGTGGAGTGAATGTGCCCAGGCTGCGTGGAGTGGAGGTTCCCAGGCTGAGTGGAGTGCAGGCTCCCAGCAGAGTGGGACTGGAAGTGCCCAGGCTGAGTGGAGTGAATGTGCCCAGGCTGAGTGGAGTGAATGTGCCCAGGCAGAGTGGAGTGAATGTGCCCAGGCTGAGTGGAGTGGAGGTGCCCAGGCTGATTGGAGTGCAGGTTCCCAGGCAGAGTGGGACTGGAAGTGCCCAGGCTGAGTGGAGTGAATGTGCCCAGGCTGAGTGGAGTGAATGATCCCAGGCTGAATGGGAGTCAATGTGCCTAGACAGAGTGGAGTGAATGTGCCCAGGCTGAGTGGAGTGGAGGTGCCCAGGCTGAGTGGAGTTGGGGTTCCCAGGCAGAGAGGGACTGGAAGTGCCCTGGCTGAGTGGAGTGAATGTGCCCAGGCTGCGTGGAGTGGAGGTTCCCAGGCTGAGTGGAGTGCAGGCTCCCAGCAGAGTGGGACTGGAAGTGCCCAGGCTGAGTGGAGTGAATGTGCCCAGGCTGAATGGAGTGGAGGTGCCCAGGCTGAGTGGAGTGCAGGTTCCCAGGCAGAGTGGGATTGGAAGTGCCCAGGCTGAGTGGAGTGAATGTGCCCAGGCTGAGTGGAGTGGAGGTGCCCAGGCTGAGTGGAGTTGGGGTTCCCTGGCAGAGTGGGACTGGAAGTGCCAACGCTGAGTGGAGTGAATGTGCCCAGGCTGAGTGGAGTGGAGCTGCCCAGGCCGAGTGGAGTGCAGGTTCCCAGGCAGAGTGGGACTGGAAGTGCCCAGGCTGAGTGGAGTGAATGTGCCCAGGCTGAGTGGAGTGGAGGTGCCCAGGCTGAGTGGAGTTGGGGGTCCCTGGCAGAGTGGGACTGGAAGTGCCAAGGCTGAGTGGAGTGAATGTGCCCAGGCTGAGTGGAGTGGAGGTGCCCAGGCTGAGTGGAGTTGGGGTTCCCAGGCAGAGAGGGACTGGAAGTGCCCTGGCTGAGTGGAGTGAATGTGCCCAGGCTGCGTGGAGTGGAGGTTCCCAGGCTGAGTGGAGTGCAGGTTCCCAGCAGAATGGGATTGGAAGTACCCAGGCTGAGTGGAGTGGAGGTGCCCAGGCTGAGTGGAGTGCTGGTTCCCAGGCAGAGTGGGATTGGAAGTTCCCAGGCTGAGTGGAGTGAATGTCCCCAGGCTGAGTGGATTGCATGTGCCCAGGCTGAGTGGAGTGCAGGTTCCCTGGCAGAGTGGGATTGGAAGTGCCCAGGCTGAGTGGAGTGAATGTGCCAAGGCTGACTGGAGTGGAGGTGCCCAGGCCGAGTGGAGTGCAGGTTCCCAGGCAGAGTGGGACTGGAAGTGCCCAGGCGGAGTGGAGTGAATGTGCCCAGGCTGAATGGGAGTCAATGTGCCTAGACAGAGTGGAGTGAATGTGCCCGGCCGCCGGAGCCCGAAACGTGCGTTTCCCCATTGCCTTGAATGGGCGCGGAGAGAGGGGGGCGCTTTTTGGCTCGTGGCGCGGGCACCGTTGCGCCAAAGCGTCAAGTGTCACACCTCCCCGTGCTCGGGGCGGCCCCTTGGAGCTAACTGGCTGGGTCTGGAGGGGCTGCGAGGCCGCCCAGGAGAACGGGTCCAAACCGCGTTCCGATCGGACGAGAATTGAGGGCGGGACACAGTTCCGCGGTTCACTTTCCGCCCGGGCAAAGGGCCTATAACTTGCGGCGGGAGGGCTTAAGAGTGGGCCCCCGCGAGTCGGGTGGAGAGCCGGGTGTGGAGAGGAGTAGCGGAGGTTCCCAGTCAGAGTGGGAGTGGAGGTTCCTGGGCAGAGTGGGACTGGAAGTGCCCAGGCTGAGTGGAGTGAATGTGCCCTGGCTGAGTGGAGTGAATGTGCCGAGGCTGAGTGGAGTGGAGGAGCCCAGGCCGAGTGGAGTGCAGGTTCCCAGGCAGAGTGGGACTGGAAGTGCCCAGGCTGAGTGGAGTGAATGTGCACAGGCTGAGTGGAGTGGAGGTGCCCAGGCTGAGTGGAGTTGGGGTTCCCTGGCAGAGTGGGACTGGAAGTGCCAAGGCTGAGTGGAGTGAATGTGCCCAGGCTGAGTGGAGTGGAGGTGCCCAGGCCGAGTGGAGTGCAGGCACCCAGGCAGAGTGGGATTGGAAGTGCCCAGGCTGAGTGGAGTGAATGTGCCCAGGCTGAGTGGAGTGGAGGTGCCCAGGCCGAGTGGAGTGCAGGTTCCCAGGCAGAGTGGGACTGGAAGTGCCCAGGCTGAGTGGAGTGAATGTGCCCAGGCTGAGTGGAGTGGAGGTGCCCAGGCTGAGTGGAGTTGGGGTTCCCTGGCAGAGTGGGACTGGAAGTGCCAAGGCTGAGTGGAGTGAATGTGCCCAGGCTGAGTGGAGTGGAGGTGCCCTGGCCGAGTGGAGTGCAGGTTCCCAGGCAGAGTGGGACTGAAAGTGCCCAGGCTGAGTGGAGTGAATGTACCCAGGCTGAGTGGAGTGGAGGTGCCCAGGCTGAGTGGAGTTGGGGTTCCCTGGCAGAGTGGGACTGAAAGTGCCAAGGCTGAGTGGAGTGAAGGTACCCAGGCTGAGTGGAGTGGAGGTGCCCAGGCTGAGTGGAGTGCAGTTTCCCAGGCAGAGTGGGATTGGAAGTGCCAAGGCTGAGTGGAGTGAATGTGCCCAGGCTGAGTGGAGTGGAGGTGCCCAGGCTGAGTGGAGTTGGGGTTCCCTGGCAGAGTGGGATTGGAAGTGCCCAGGCTGAGTGGAGTGAATGTGCCCAGGCTGAGTGGAGTGGAGGTGCCCAGGCTGAGTGGAGTTGGGGTTCCCTGGCAGAGTGGGACTGGAAGTGCCAAGGCTGAGTGGAGTGAAGGTACCCAGGCTGAGTGGAGTGGAGGTGCCCAGGCTGAGTGGAGTGCAGGTTCCCAGCAGAGTGGGACTGGAAGTGCCCAGGCTGAGTGGAGTGAATGTGCCCAGGCTGAATGGAGTGGAGGTGCCCAGGCTGAGTGGAGGTGCCCAGGCTGAGTGGAGTGCAGGTTCCCAGGCAGAGTGGGATTGGAAGTGCCCAGGCTGAGTGGAGTGAATGTACCCAGGCTGAGTGGAGTGGAGGGGCCCAGGCTGAGTCGAGTGCAGGTTCCCAGGCAGAGTGGGATTGGAAGTGCCCAGGCTGAGTGGAGTGAATGTGCCCAGGCTGAGTGGAGTGGAGGTGCCCAGGCTGAGTAGAGTTGGGGTTCCCTGACAGAGTGGGACTGGAAGTGCCAACGGTGAGTGGAGTGAATGTGCCCAGGCTGAGTGGAGTGGAGGTGCCCAGGCTGAGTGGAGTTGGGGTTCCCTGGCAGAGTGGGACTGGAAGTGCCAACGCTGAGTGGAGTGAATGTGCCCAGGCTGAGTGGAGTGGAGGTGCCCAGGCTGAGTGGAGTGCAGGTTCCCAGGCAGAGTGGGATTGGAAGTGCCCAGGCTGAGTGGAGTAATGTACCCAGGCTGAGTGGAGTGCAGGTGCCCAGGCTGAGTGGAGTGCAGGTTCCCAGGCAGAGTGGGATTGGAAGTGCCCAGGCTGAGTGGAGTGAATGTGCCCAGGCTGAGTGGAGTGGAGGTGCCCAGGCCGAGTGGAGTGCAGGTTCCCAGGCAGAGTGGGACTGGAAGTGCCCAGGCGGAGTGGAGTGAATGTGCCCAGGCTGAATGGGATTCAATGTGCCTAGACAGAGTGGAGTGAATGTGCCCGGCCGCCGGAGCCCGAAACGTGCGTTTCCCCATTGCCTTGAATGGGCGCGGAGAGAGGGGGGCACTTTTTGGCTCGTGGCGCGGTCACCGTTGCGCCAAAGCGTCAAGTGTCACACCTCCCCGTGCTCGGGGCGGCCCCTTGGAGCTAACTAACGGGGTTTGGAGGGGCTGCGAGGCCGCCCAGGAGAACGGGTCCAAACCGCGTTCCGATCGGACGAGAATTGAGGGCGGGACACAGTTCCGCGGTTCACTTTCCGCCCGGGCAAAGGGCCTATAACTTGCGGCGGGAGGGCTTAAGAGTGGGCCCTCGCGAGTCGGGTGGAGAGCCGGGTGTGGAGAGGAGTAGCGAAGGTTCCCAGTCAGAGTGGGAGTGGAGGTTCCTGGGCAGAGTGGGACTGGAAGTGCCCAGGCTGAGTGGAGTGAATGTGCCCTGGCTGAGTGGAGTGAATGTGCCCAGGCTGAGTGGAGTGGAGGTGCCCAGGCCGAGTGGAGTGCAGGTTCCCAGGCAGAGTGGGACTGGAAGTGCCCAGGCTGAGTGGAGTGAATGTGCCCAGGCTGAGTGGAGTGGAGGTGCCCAGGCTGAGTGGAGTTGGGGGTCCCTGGCAGAGTGGGACTGGAAGTTCCCAGGCTGAGTGGAGTGAATGTACCCAGGCTGAGTGGAGTGGAGGTGCCCAGGCTGAGTGGAGTGCAGGTTCCCAGGCAGAGTGGGATTGGAAGTGCCCAGGCTGAGTGGAGTGAATGTGCCCAGGCTGAGTGGAGTGGAGGTGCCCAGGCTGAGTGGAGTTGGGGTTCCCTGGCAGAGTGGGACTGGAAGTGCCAAGGCTGAGTGGAGTGAATGTGCCCAGGCTGAGTGGAGTGGAGGTGCCCAGGCCGAGTGGAGTGCAGGTTCCCAGGCAGAGTGGGACTGGAAGTGCCCAGGCGGAGTGGAGTGAATGTGCCCAGGCTGAATGGGAGTCAATGTGCCTAGACAGAGTGGAGTGAATGTGCCCGGCCGCCGGAGCCCGAAACGTGCGTTTCCCCATTGCCTTGAATGGGCGCGGAGAGAGGGGGGCGCTTTTTGGCTCGTGGCGCGGGCACCGTTGCGCCAAAGCGTCAAGTGTCACCCCTCCCCGTGTTCGGGGCGGCCCTTTGGAGCTAACTGGCTGGGTCTGGAGGGGCTGCGAGGCCGCCCAGGAGAACGGGTCCAAACCGCGTTCCGATCGGACGAGAATTGAGGGCGGGACACAGTTCCGCGGTTCACTTTCCGCCCGGGCAAAGGGCCTATTACTTGCGGCGGGAGGGCTTAAGAGTGGGCCCCCGTGAGTCGGGTGGAGAGCCGGGTGTGGAGAGGAGTAGCGGAGGTTCCCAGTCAGAGTGGGAGTGGAGGTTCCTGGGCAGAGTGGGACTGGAAGTGCCCAGGCTGAGTGGAGTGAATGTGCCCTGGCTGAGTGGAGTGAATGTGGCCAGGCTGAGTGGAGTGGAGGTGCCCAGGCTGAGTGGAGTGAATGTGCCCAGGCTGACTGGAGAGAATATGCCCAGGCTGAGTGGATTGGAGGTGCCCAGGCTGAGTGGAGTGCAGGTTCCCAGGCAGAGTGGGACTGGAAGTGCCCAGGCTGAGTGGAGTGAATGTGCCCAGGCTGAGTGGAGTGGAGGTGCCCAGGCTGAGTGGAGTTGGGGTTC
>NW_026890451.1:0-1000 GCF_963514075.1 Conger conger
TCACAGAGGAGGTTCTGAGAAGAGCCTGCTCTCACAGAGGGAGGTTCTGAGAAGAGCCTCCTCTCACAGAGGGAGGTTTGAGAAGAGCCTGCTCTCACAGAGGGAGGGAGGTTCTGAGAAGAGCCTGCTCTCACAGAGGGAGGGAGGTTTGAGAAGAGCCTGCTCTCACAGAGGGAGGAGGTTCTGAGAAGAGCCTGCTCTCACAGAGGGAGGGAGGTTCTGAGAAGAGCCTGCTCTCACAGAGGGAGGGAGGTTCTGAGAAGAGCCTGCTCTCACAGAGGGGAGGTTCTGAGAAGAGCCTGCTCTCACAGAGGGAGGGAGGTTCTGAGAAGAGCCTGCTCTCACAGAGGGAGGTTCTGAGAAGAGCCCTCCTCTCACAGAGGGAGGTTCTGAGAAGAGCCTGCTCTCACAGAGGAGGTTCTGAGAAGAGCCTGCTCTCACAGAGGGAGGGAGGTTCTGAGAAGAGCCTCCTCTCACAGAGGGAGGGAGGTTCTGAGAGGAGCACCTCGCTGACGTCGATGCCGTTGTTGACGCTCAGGTGGTCTGGAAGCACTCCATGACGCGCTGCTCCAGGCCTTGGGCAGCCGGTGCACCCGGATGAAGTCCTTCAGGTCCTTGGTGCGCGTGTGGTAGAGCTGAGCGCCGGGAGTACATGCGCTGGATGATGGCCGTCACGTTCCCGAACACCACGGCGTGCATCAGCGCTGCGGGGGGGGGGGGGGGGGGGGGGGAGAGAACCGCGTTACACCTGCGGCTGTGAGGCCACTCCACCCTGCTGGAGAAAAAACCGCTCAAGCTAGGTTTCGAAACAGATGGTAGCTGGTTGACCAGTTCAGACCAGCTCCCAGCTCGACAAGGTTCAGCTGGTTGACCAGTTCAGACCTGCTCCCAGCTCGACATGGTTCAGCTGGTTGACCAGTTCAGACCTGCTCCCAGCTCGACATGGTTTAGCTGGTTGACCAGTTCAGACCAGCTCCCAGCTCGACATGGTTCAGCTGGT
>NW_026890452.1:2500-17500 GCF_963514075.1 Conger conger
CCCTAACCCTAACCCTAACCCTAACCCTAACCCTAACCCTAACCCTAACCCTAACCCTAACCCTAACCCTAACCCTAACCCTAACCCTAACCCTAACCCTAACCCTAACCCTAACCCTAACCCTAACCCTAACCTAACCCTAACCCTAACCCTAACCCTAACCCTAACCCTAACCCTAACCCTAACCCTAACCCTAACCCTAACCCTAACCCTAACCCTAACCTAACCCTAACCCTAACCCTAACCCTAACCCTAACCCTAACCCTAACCCTAACCCTAACCCTAACCCTAACCCTAACCCTAACCTAACCCTAACCCTAACCCTAACCCTAACCCTAACCTAACCCTAACCCTAACCCTAACCCTAACCCTAACCCTAAACCCTAACCCTAACCCTAACCCTAACCCTAACCCTAACCCTAACCCTAACCCTAACCCTAACCCTAACCCTAACCCTAACCCTAACCTAACCCTAACCCTAACCCTAACCCTAACCCTAACCCTAACCCTAACCCTAACCCTAACCTAACCCTAACCCTAACCCTAACCCTAACCCTAACCCTAACCCTAACCCTAACCCTAACCCTAACCCTAACCCTAACCCTAACCCTAACCCTAACCCTAACCCTAACCCTAACCCTAACCCTAACCCTAACCCTAACCCTAACCCTAACCCTAACCCTAACCCTAACCCTAACCCTAACCTAACCCTAACCCTAACCCTAACCCTAACCTAACCCTAACCCTAACCCTAACCCTAACCCTAACCCTAACCCTAACCCTAACCCTAACCTAACCCTAACCCTAACCCTAACCCTAACCCTAACCCTAACCCTAACCCTAACCCTAACCCTAACCCTAACCCTAACCCTAACCCTAACCCTAACCCTAACCCTAACCCTAACCCTAACCCTAACCTAACCCTAACCCTAACCCTAACCCTAACCCTAACCCTAACCCTAACCCTAACCCTAACCTAACCCTAACCCTAACCCTAACCCTAACCCTAACCCTAACCCTAACCCTAACCCTAACCCTAACCCTAACCCTAACCCTAACCCTAACCTAACCCTAACCCTAACCCTAACCCTAACCCTAACCCTAACCCTAACCCTAACCTAACCCTAACCCTAACCCTAACCCTAACCCTAACCCTAACCCTAACCCTAACCCTAACCCTAACCCTAACCCTAACCCTAACCCTAACCCTAACCCTAACCCTAACCCTAACCCTAACCCTAACCCTAACCCTAACCTAACCCTAACCCTAACCCTAACCCTAACCCTAACCCTAACCCTAACCCTAACCCTAACCTAACCCTAACCCTAACCCTAACCCTAACCCTAACCCTAACCCTAACCCTAACCCTAACCCTAACCCTAACCCTAACCCTAACCTAACCCTAACCCTAACCTAACCCTAACCCTAACCCTAACCCTAACCCTAACCCTAACCCTAACCCTAACCCTAACCCTAACCCTAACCCTAACCCTAACCCTAACCCTAACCCTAACCCTAACCTAACCCTAACCCTAACCCTAACCCTAACCCTAACCCTAACCCTAACCCTAACCCTAACCCTAACCCTAACCCTAACCCTAACCCTAACCCTAACCCTAACCCTAACCCTAACCCTAACCCTAACCCTAACCCTAACCCTAACCCTAACCTAACCCTAACCCTAACCCTAACCCTAACCCTAACCCTAACCCTAACCCTAACCCTAACCCTAACCCTAACCCTAACCCTAACCCTAACCCTAACCCTAACCCTAACCCTAACCCTAACCCTAACCCTAACCCTAACCCTAACCCTAACCCTAACCCTAACCCTAACCCTAACCCTAACCCTAAACCCTAACCCTAACCCTAACCCTAACCCTAACCCTAACCCTAACCCTAACCCTAACCCTAACCCTAACCCTAACCCTAACCCTAACCCTAACCTAACCCTAACCCTAACCCTAACCCTAACCCTAACCCTAACCCTAACCCTAACCCTAACCCTAACCCTAACCCTAACCCTAACCCTAACCCTAACCCTAACCCTACCCTAACCCTAACCCTAACCCTAACCCTAACCCTAACCCTAACCCTAACCCTAACCCTAACCCTAACCCTAACCCTAACCCTAACCCTAACCCTAACCCTAACCCTAACCCTAACCCTAACCCTAACCCTAACCCTAACCCTAACCCTAACCCTAACCCTAACCCTAACCCTAACCTAACCCTAACCCTAACCCTAACCCTAACCCTAACCCTAACCCTAACCCTAACCCTAACCCTAACCCTAACCCTAACCCTAACCCTAACCCTAACCCTAACCCTAACCCTAACCCTAACCCTAACCCTAACCCTAACCCTAACCTAACCCTAACCCTAACCCTAACCCTAACCCTAACCCTAACCCTAACCCTAACCCTAACCCTAACCCTAACCCTAACCCTAACCCTAACCCTAACCCTAACCCTAACCCTAACCTAACCCTAACCCTAACCCTAACCCTAACCCTAACCCTAACCCTAACCCTAACCTAACCCTAACCCTAACCCTAACCCTAACCCTAACCCTAACCCTAACCTAACCCTAACCCTAACCCTAACCCTAACCCTAACCCTAACCCTAACCCTAACCCTAACCCTAACCCTAACCCTAACCCTAACCTAACCCTAAACCCTAACCCTAACCCTAACCCTAACCCTAACCCTAACCCTAACCCTAACCCTAACCCTAACCCTAACCCTAACCCTAACCCTAACCCTAACCCTAACCCTAACCCTAACCCTAACCCTAACCCTAACCCTAACCCTAACCCTAAACCCTAACCCTAACCCTAACCCTAACCCTAACCCTAACCCTAACCCTAACCCTAACCCTAACCCTAACCCTAACCCTAACCCTAACCCTAACCCTAACCCTAACCCTAACCCTAACCCTAACCCTAACCCTAACCCCTAACCCTAACCCCTAACCCTAACCCTAACCCTAACCCTAACCCTAACCCTAACCCTAACCCTAACCCTAACCCCTAACCCTAACCCTAACCCTAACCCTAACCCTAACCCTAACCCTAACCCCACCCCCACCCTAACCCTAACCCCACTCCCACTCCGACCCCTGACCCGAACCCTGCACCCACTCCCACCCCCCCACCCCACGCCACTGGAGTCGGAGTAGCGGAGGAAATCTTCTACCCGACCAGACACCCCCGAACAACGCGGAAGGTCCAGGAATGGACCATCAGAACCAGCAAACCGAACATAATCCTAGGGGACTCCAACCTCTCCAGGATCCAGTCCCACTCCAGGGGAGACCTACAAATTGACAGCTACCCCGGAGCAACATTTTATCATATCGCAGGACTCCTGGAGAAAACCCCAGTGAATCCCAGAGTACAGAGAGTCATCCTGTCCACTGGGATTAACAACAAGGACCAGCACCCTAAAAAAACAGCAATAAAACAGCTACAGACCATGCTGAGGATGACAAAAAACACCTTCCCGGCAGCAGAAATTTGGATCCCGTTAATTAATTATTCCCAAAACCTGGAACCCCGCCAGAAATCCAATTTGGAGGAGATCAATAATCACATTCTCCGAAACATGCCACATGTTCCCAAGCTTCCGGAGGAGGACTTCCGCACTACACGGGACGACATCCACTGGACAGAGAGAACAGCTGGCAAGATGTTGGAACACTGGCTAAAACATTTAAACTGAGAATCCCCACAAACCCAAACACAAACAGGGAGGGGAATAAGAACATTATACTGCTGGCACAAAACTTTTCACCCACACCAAATCAAATTAGTTTACTGGACAAAGGCCTATCATTCGTACCGACGGCAAACATTAGAAAAAAACAAAAAGAAACCCTCAGAGGAGAAGCTCAGGAGTTTCACAGAAAGCTGAAACTAGCTGTCTTTTTTGAGGGATCAGAAAACACAAACAGAACACCCTTTATGGCCCGATCCAACTGGGAACCCAGGGAGAGCCAAATCCCGGGTACAATCACACAACTCATAAAAGACAACAACACCCTGATCAAGGCACTTAACCCCCAAACCCTTAAAGACAAAAACAACCTCAGCAGAGGAGAGAGCCAAGCACTACATCAGCTGGCAAACAATAAACAAATTGTCATCAAACCAGCTGACAAGGGGAGTGCCATAGTAATCATGGACAGAACACAGTACATCCAAGAAGCACACAGACAATTAAACAACACTACACACTATAAAAAATTAATTCGACCCATATATCTAGACACAGCACAAGAAATATATGACATTATACAGACACTATTAGAAAACAATAACATCACAAAAAAACAAAGTTTTTACCTAAGGGGGGAGGAAAATCCTAGACCAAGGGTTTTTTACCTCCTCCCCAAAATACACAAACAGCCTCAGTCCTGGAGTGTACCATATGAGATCCCGGCAGGGAGACCTATTGTTTCAGACTGCAACAGCGAATCCTACAGGATCGCAGAATACATAGACCATTTCCTCACTCCACTGTCAACTAAACACAACAGCTACATAAAAGACACATACGACTTCATACGCATAGTTAAAAACACTAAAATAACACAGGACACCATTTTATTCACAATTGACATAGATAGTCTCTACACAAACATAAACACTGCAGCAGGGCTAACAGCTGTAAAACTCTGGATGGAGAAATACCCGGACGACAGCCGCCCGGATACATCTCTCCTACAACTGTTAGAAATAAACCTGACAAAAAATGATTTTGAATTCAACAAAGAATTCTTTTTACAAATCAGCGGCACAGCGATGGGTAAGAAATTTGCACCGGCCTACGCTAACATTTACATGGCACACTGGGAGGAGACTGTTTTTCCAAAATGCCCCAAATTACCCACCAATTATTTTAGATACTTAGATGACATATGGGGAACATGGACACACAGTTTAGAGGACTTCAAACACTTTATACAAATCCTCAACACACACCATAGAATGATAACAGTTAAATACATCACGCATAACCAACAAATAGATTTCTTGGACACTACCACATACAAGGGACCCTCTTTTTCCCAAACACACACCTTAGACACTAAAGTTTTCTTTAAAGAGACTGACACACACACACTTTTACATAAAAACAGTCTCCACCCTAAACACACTTTCAAGGGCCTGATCAAATCACAATTGCTCAGGTTCAACAGGATTTGCACACAGGTAATAGATTTTGAAGAGGCTACCCAGACCCTCTTCAATGCATTAAAACCAAGGGGGTATTCCAGATCTTTCCTCAGACAGGTCCGGAAAACTTTCTTGACCACCAGACAACAAGACACGCGCAAAATCATTCCGCTAATCACCACCTACTCAGCATTTAGCCTAGCTGCAAACAGAAAAATTAAATTAAATCTAACCCGCACTCTACAAAACACAAACATTATCCAGGACTATAAAATTATCTCAGCATATAAAAGAAATAAAAATCTTAAAGATCATCTGGTAAGCAGCAAACTACCAGAAATTAATACTTTACCAACACAGGGCCCAATATTTTACAAACAAGCCACTACAGTCAGAAACACCACTACCAACACAACCTACATAATAAAACAAACACTAAATAAAAACACTAAAAACTGCATATATGCCATTAAGTGCAATCAATGTGGTATAATATATGTAGGAGAAACAGGGAACACAATTAAATGTAGACTAGCACAACATATATACAACATTAGAAATCACAGAGAGACAGACACACACCTGGTGGCTCATTTCCTTCACCATGGACTTGAGGCACTAGAAATATCGGGCCTTCAAATGAACAACAATTGGACACCGGAGGAGAGACGCAGGTTTGAGAAACACTGGATTCTCAAACTTAGCACTCTATTTCCAAGAGGACTAAATCAACGCACATAGAGCACCGACACAAGAGGGACCAAATTCTTCCTACTTAAAGGCTTCAGTACCCTGAATGGCCAGTGCAAACTTTTATTTCCCAAGAGGCCCTAATATGGGACAACTTGGGAAATAAAGATTTCTTACTTACCTAACTAGCCAGAGCCTTCAGTAACTGCTGATAGCTGGGACAGAATTACACTAAAGACTACCCATCTGGTTAATACCACTCTGAATAGGCTCATCCGAGCCAGAGAGAGGTCTTTAAAATAACAAAAGAATTACCCACTAGAAGAAACAAAAGACTAAATTACAGGAGGAATATAGCCATTCAGGCCAAACTACTGGAATGCTAGGGCCATTTAATAGAACCATCTTTAAAATAGGTCTTTAAAATAACAAAAGAATCACCCATCACAGGAAACAAAAGGTTAACTGCTGGCAGGAAACAGCCATTTTTGACAAAAATTCCAGAGAGCTAGGGCTATTAAGGACACAAAGGGGACACATCCACCAATGAGGACCCCACAAACCAGTGGCCTCAAACAGGTCCTCTCTGTGACCTGATAAACAGAACCACAATCCTCTCACACTCACACCTGAAGAAGCCTAAGACAAGGCGAAACGTTGTGTCGACATATGCTTTGGAAGACAGCAGAGGAACACATCCTACTCGGAGGAACTCTCCCGCTGCTGATCCCGAAAGAGCAAAACAAACCTGAACATTTTCACGGACGAGACACCAGGAGGAATCCTGCAGCAACACGGTACAGACTGCACTACCTTGTGGTGGAAACCTAACGGTGTCAACTAAACCACAAGGTAACAGTCTTGGTAAGTATAGACTGCTTTGATAAGCGTCAACCTCGTGTTGACAGCACGCTATCAAACAGTCGAAACCTGCACCGCCGCTTGCACAACATTTTTTATGATAAAAAATTACTAAAAAAACACTAAAAATCTGTAAAATTTAAAAATAAAAAAATATTTGACAATTCTAGAAAATAAAAACAGTTTAAACCACAAAAAAATAGTCTTGCGTTATTCTCAAAATTAGAAAATTAAAAACACCTAAAAACACACCACCTTACCCACACCAAAACACCATGACGGCTTTCGCTGAGGCCACTAGGACCCTCTTCCGAGTCATCCAGACAACGCATCACCTGCAGAACACTGCAGTGTCTGGAGCCGGGACAGCACCACCCACCAGTTTATTTAAAAAGATGCAGGAACTGGCCACCCTGGTGAGACCGGCCTCCCCGACAGAGGACACCATGTTGTTACTGACGGGGAATGCCCGGAACTGGCTCCACACATGCATGCAGATCTTGGAGGAACACTACCTCAAGATCCTGGAACAACTCACCAAAAAATTGGAGAGAATTCAGCTCAACAACTGGCCAGAGGCGTTCCAGGTGGCGGCCAGGTGGGCCAAAAAGAAGTTTGGCCGAAGATTACACCCGACCACCCTGGACATCGCCCAGGAAACAGTGGCCCCAATTTGGAGAACTGTAAGACGCACAACTCCAGTCTCCACCAGCAACAGATTCACTGCTCTAGTGAATCCTCCACCACCCCCACCCACAGCGGATAGAATCACCCACACTACGCCCCGGAACCAGGACCAGTACCAGAGGGAGTGGCCGACACTGCGGCAGACATGCACCCCCAGGATCAGTGCTCCTAAACCCCACCGAGCACCAGCACAGAACCGGAGAAGGACCCGTGGAACCCCAGAAAACCACAGGGACTGGACTCCGGAACCACTACCACAAAGGCCCCAAAAACCCAGACACAGACGGGACCATGACCACTCTGGCCCCACCGCTAACCCCCACTCAGCTCCTAATTCTAACCGCACCCCTACCCCTATCCCTGACCCCAACCCCCACCCTAACCCCAACCCTGACCCCAACCCCCACCCCCACCCTAACCCTAACCCTAACCCCAACCCTGACCCCAACCCCCACCCCCACCCTAACCCTAACCTTAACCCTACCCCTATCCCTGACCCCAACCCCCACCCCCACCCCCACCCTAACCCTAACCCTGACCCCCACCCCCACCCTGACCCCAACCCCAACCCCCACCCTAACCCTAACCCTACCCCTGAGCCCAACCCCCACCCCCACCCTAACCCTAACCCCACTCCCACTCCGACCCCTGACCCGAACCCTGCACCCACTCCCACCCCCCCACCCCACGCCACTGGAGTCGGAGTAGCGGAGGAAATCTTCTACCCGACCAGACACCCCCGAACAACGCGGAAGGTCCAGGAATGGACCATCAGAACCAGCAAACCGAACATAATCCTAGGGGACTCCAACCTCTCCAGGATCCAGTCCCACTCCAGGGGAGACCTACAAATTGACAGCTACCCCGGAGCAACATTTTATCATATCGCAGGACTCCTGGAGAAAACCCCAGTGAATCCCAGAGTACAGAGAGTCATCCTGTCCACTGGGATTAACAACAAGGACCAGCACCCTAAAAAAACAGCAATAAAACAGCTACAGACCATGCTGAGGATGACAAAAAACACCTTCCCGGCAGCAGAAATTTGGATCCCGTTAATTAATTATTCCCAAAACCTGGAACCCCGCCAGAAATCCAATTTGGAGGAGATCAATAATCACATTCTCCGAAACATGCCACATGTTCCCAAGCTTCCGGAGGAGGACTTCCGCACTACACGGGACGACATCCACTGGACAGAGAGAACAGCTGGCAAGATGTTGGAACACTGGCTAAAACATTTAAACTGAGAATCCCCACAAACCCAAACACAAACAGGGAGGGGAATAAGAACATTATACTGCTGGCACAAAACTTTTCACCCACACCAAATCAAATTAGTTTACTGGACAAAGGCCTATCATTCGTACCGACGGCAAACATTAGAAAAAAACAAAAAGAAACCCTCAGAGGAGAAGCTCAGGAGTTTCACAGAAAGCTGAAACTAGCTGTCTTTTTTGAGGGATCAGAAAACACAAACAGAACACCCTTTATGGCCCGATCCAACTGGGAACCCAGGGAGAGCCAAATCCCGGGTACAATCACACAACTCATAAAAGACAACAACACCCTGATCAAGGCACTTAACCCCCAAACCCTTAAAGACAAAAACAACCTCAGCAGAGGAGAGAGCCAAGCACTACATCAGCTGGCAAACAATAAACAAATTGTCATCAAACCAGCTGACAAGGGGAGTGCCATAGTAATCATGGACAGAACACAGTACATCCAAGAAGCACACAGACAATTAAACAACACTACACACTATAAAAAATTAATTCGACCCATATATCTAGACACAGCACAAGAAATATATGACATTATACAGACACTATTAGAAAACAATAACATCACAAAAAAACAAAGTTTTTACCTAAGGGGGGAGGAAAATCCTAGACCAAGGGTTTTTTACCTCCTCCCCAAAATACACAAACAGCCTCAGTCCTGGAGTGTACCATATGAGATCCCGGCAGGGAGACCTATTGTTTCAGACTGCAACAGCGAATCCTACAGGATCGCAGAATACATAGACCATTTCCTCACTCCACTGTCAACTAAACACAACAGCTACATAAAAGACACATACGACTTCATACGCATAGTTAAAAACACTAAAATAACACAGGACACCATTTTATTCACAATTGACATAGATAGTCTCTACACAAACATAAACACTGCAGCAGGGCTAACAGCTGTAAAACTCTGGATGGAGAAATACCCGGACGACAGCCGCCCGGATACATCTCTCCTACAACTGTTAGAAATAAACCTGACAAAAAATGATTTTGAATTCAACAAAGAATTCTTTTTACAAATCAGCGGCACAGCGATGGGTAAGAAATTTGCACCGGCCTACGCTAACATTTACATGGCACACTGGGAGGAGACTGTTTTTCCAAAATGCCCCAAATTACCCACCAATTATTTTAGATACTTAGATGACATATGGGGAACATGGACACACAGTTTAGAGGACTTCAAACACTTTATACAAATCCTCAACACACACCATAGAATGATAACAGTTAAATACATCACGCATAACCAACAAATAGATTTCTTGGACACTACCACATACAAGGGACCCTCTTTTTCCCAAACACACACCTTAGACACTAAAGTTTTCTTTAAAGAGACTGACACACACACACTTTTACATAAAAACAGTCTCCACCCTAAACACACTTTCAAGGGCCTGATCAAATCACAATTGCTCAGGTTCAACAGGATTTGCACACAGGTAATAGATTTTGAAGAGGCTACCCAGACCCTCTTCAATGCATTAAAACCAAGGGGGTATTCCAGATCTTTCCTCAGACAGGTCCGGAAAACTTTCTTGACCACCAGACAACAAGACACGCGCAAAATCATTCCGCTAATCACCACCTACTCAGCATTTAGCCTAGCTGCAAACAGAAAAATTAAATTAAATCTAACCCGCACTCTACAAAACACAAACATTATCCAGGACTATAAAATTATCTCAGCATATAAAAGAAATAAAAATCTTAAAGATCATCTGGTAAGCAGCAAACTACCAGAAATTAATACTTTACCAACACAGGGCCCAATATTTTACAAACAAGCCACTACAGTCAGAAACACCACTACCAACACAACCTACATAATAAAACAAACACTAAATAAAAACACTAAAAACTGCATATATGCCATTAAGTGCAATCAATGTGGTATAATATATGTAGGAGAAACAGGGAACACAATTAAATGTAGACTAGCACAACATATATACAACATTAGAAATCACAGAGAGACAGACACACACCTGGTGGCTCATTTCCTTCACCATGGACTTGAGGCACTAGAAATATCGGGCCTTCAAATGAACAACAATTGGACACCGGAGGAGAGACGCAGGTTTGAGAAACACTGGATTCTCAAACTTAGCACTCTATTTCCAAGAGGACTAAATCAACGCACATAGAGCACCGACACAAGAGGGACCAAATTCTTCCTACTTAAAGGCTTCAGTACCCTGAATGGCCAGTGCAAACTTTTATTTCCCAAGAGGCCCTAATATGGGACAACTTGGGAAATAAAGATTTCTTACTTACCTAACTAGCCAGAGCCTTCAGTAACTGCTGATAGCTGGGACAGAATTACACTAAAGACTACCCATCTGGTTAATACCACTCTGAATAGGCTCATCCGAGCCAGAGAGAGGTCTTTAAAATAACAAAAGAATTACCCACTAGAAGAAACAAAAGACTAAATTACAGGAGGAATATAGCCATTCAGGCCAAACTACTGGAATGCTAGGGCCATTTAATAGAACCATCTTTAAAATAGGTCTTTAAAATAACAAAAGAATCACCCATCACAGGAAACAAAAGGTTAACTGCTGGCAGGAAACAGCCATTTTTGACAAAAATTCCAGAGAGCTAGGGCTATTAAGGACACAAAGGGGACACATCCACCAATGAGGACCCCACAAACCAGTGGCCTCAAACAGGTCCTCTCTGTGACCTGATAAACAGAACCACAATCCTCTCACACTCACACCTGAAGAAGCCTAAGACAAGGCGAAACGTTGTGTCGACATATGCTTTGGAAGACAGCAGAGGAACACATCCTACTCGGAGGAACTCTCCCGCTGCTGATCCCGAAAGAGCAAAACAAACCTGAACATTTTCACGGACGAGACACCAGGAGGAATCCTGCAGCAACACGGTACAGACTGCACTACCTTGTGGTGGAAACCTAACGGTGTCAACTAAACCACAAGGTAACAGTCTTGGTAAGTATAGACTGCTTTGATAAGCGTCAACCTCGTGTTGACAGCACGCTATCAAACAGTCGAAACCTGCACCGCCGCTTGCACAACATTTTTTATGATAAAAAATTACTAAAAAAACACTAAAAATCTGTAAAATTTAAAAATAAAAAAATATTTGACAATTCTAGAAAATAAAAACAGTTTAAACCACAAAAAAATAGTCTTGCGTTATTCTCAAAATTAGAAAATTAAAAACACCTAAAAACACACCACCTTACCCACACCAAAACACCATGACGGCTTTCGCTGAGGCCACTAGGACCCTCTTCCGAGTCATCCAGACAACGCATCACCTGCAGAACACTGCAGTGTCTGGAGCCGGGACAGCACCACCCACCAGTTTATTTAAAAAGATGCAGGAACTGGCCACCCTGGTGAGACCGGCCTCCCCGACAGAGGACACCATGTTGTTACTGACGGGGAATGCCCGGAACTGGCTCCACACATGCATGCAGATCTTGGAGGAACACTACCTCAAGATCCTGGAACAACTCACCAAAAAATTGGAGAGAATTCAGCTCAACAACTGGCCAGAGGCGTTCCAGGTGGCGGCCAGGTGGGCCAAAAAGAAGTTTGGCCGAAGATTACACCCGACCACCCTGGACATCGCCCAGGAAACAGTGGCCCCAATTTGGAGAACTGTAAGACGCACAACTCCAGTCTCCACCAGCAACAGATTCACTGCTCTAGTGAATCCTCCACCACCCCCACCCACAGCGGATAGAATCACCCACACTACGCCCCGGAACCAGGACCAGTACCAGAGGGAGTGGCCGACACTGCGGCAGACATGCACCCCCAGGATCAGTGCTCCTAAACCCCACCGAGCACCAGCACAGAACCGGAGAAGGACCCGTGGAACCCCAGAAAACCACAGGGACTGGACTCCGGAACCACTACCACAAAGGCCCCAAAAACCCAGACACAGACGGGACCATGACCACTCTGGCCCCACCGCTAACCCCCACTCAGCTCCTAATTCTAACCGCACCCCTACCCCTATCCCTGACCCCAACCCCCACCCTAACCCCAACCCTGACCCCAACCCCCACCCCCACCCTAACCCTAACCCTAACCCCAACCCTGACCCCAACCCCCACCCCCACCCTAACCCTAACCTTAACCCTACCCCTATCCCTGACCCCAACCCCCACCCCCACCCCCACCCTAACCCTAACCCTGACCCCCACCCCCACCCTGACCCCAACCCCAACCCCCACCCTAACCCTAACCCTACCCCTGAGCCCAACCCCCACCCCCACCCTAACCCTAACCCCACTCCCACTCCGACCCCTGACCCGAACCCTGCACCCACTCCCACCCCCCCACCCCACGCCACTGGAGTCGGAGTAGCGGAGGAAATCTTCTACCCGACCAGACACCCCCGAACAACGCGGAAGGTCCAGGAATGGACCATCAGAACCAGCAAACCGAACATAATCCTAGGGGACTCCAACCTCTCCAGGATCCAGTCCCACTCCAGGGGAGACCTACAAATTGACAGCTACCCCGGAGCAACATTTTATCATATCGCAGGACTCCTGGAGAAAACCCCAGTGAATCCCAGAGTACAGAGAGTCATCCTGTCCACTGGGATTAACAACAAGGACCAGCACCCTAAAAAAACAGCAATAAAACAGCTACAGACCATGCTGAGGATGACAAAAAACACCTTCCCGGCAGCAGAAATTTGGATCCCGTTAATTAATTATTCCCAAAACCTGGAACCCCGCCAGAAATCCAATTTGGAGGAGATCAATAATCACATTCTCCGAAACATGCCACATGTTCCCAAGCTTCCGGAGGAGGACTTCCGCACTACACGGGACGACATCCACTGGACAGAGAGAACAGCTGGCAAGATGTTGGAACACTGGCTAAAACATTTAAACTGAGAATCCCCACAAACCCAAACACAAACAGGGAGGGGAATAAGAACATTATACTGCTGGCACAAAACTTTTCACCCACACCAAATCAAATTAGTTTACTGGACAAAGGCCTATCATTCGTACCGACGGCAAACATTAGAAAAAAACAAAAAGAAACCCTCAGAGGAGAAGCTCAGGAGTTTCACAGAAAGCTGAAACTAGCTGTCTTTTTTGAGGGATCAGAAAACACAAACAGAACACCCTTTATGGCCCGATCCAACTGGGAACCCAGGGAGAGCCAAATCCCGGGTACAATCACACAACTCATAAAAGACAACAACACCCTGATCAAGGCACTTAACCCCCAAACCCTTAAAGACAAAAACAACCTCAGCAGAGGAGAGAGCCAAGCACTACATCAGCTGGCAAACAATAAACAAATTGTCATCAAACCAGCTGACAAGGGGAGTGCCATAGTAATCATGGACAGAACACAGTACATCCAAGAAGCACACAGACAATTAAACAACACTACACACTATAAAAAATTAATTCGACCCATATATCTAGACACAGCACAAGAAATATATGACATTATACAGACACTATTAGAAAACAATAACATCACAAAAAAACAAAGTTTTTACCTAAGGGGGGAGGAAAATCCTAGACCAAGGGTTTTTTACCTCCTCCCCAAAATACACAAACAGCCTCAGTCCTGGAGTGTACCATATGAGATCCCGGCAGGGAGACCTATTGTTTCAGACTGCAACAGCGAATCCTACAGGATCGCAGAATACATAGACCATTTCCTCACTCCACTGTCAACTAAACACAACAGCTACATAAAAGACACATACGACTTCATACGCATAGTTAAAAACACTAAAATAACACAGGACACCATTTTATTCACAATTGACATAGATAGTCTCTACACAAACATAAACACTGCAGCAGGGCTAACAGCTGTAAAACTCTGGATGGAGAAATACCCGGACGACAGCCGCCCGGATACATCTCTCCTACAACTGTTAGAAATAAACCTGACAAAAAATGATTTTGAATTCAACAAAGAATTCTTTTTACAAATCAGCGGCACAGCGATGGGTAAGAAATTTGCACCGGCCTACGCTAACATTTACATGGCACACTGGGAGGAGACTGTTTTTCCAAAATGCCCCAAATTACCCACCAATTATTTTAGATACTTAGATGACATATGGGGAACATGGACACACAGTTTAGAGGACTTCAAACACTTTATACAAATCCTCAACACACACCATAGAATGATAACAGTTAAATACATCACGCATAACCAACAAATAGATTTCTTGGACACTACCACATACAAGGGACCCTCTTTTTCCCAAACACACACCTTAGACACTAAAGTTTTCTTTAAAGAGA
>NW_026890452.1:22500-71000 GCF_963514075.1 Conger conger
TCTCTGTGACCTGATAAACAGAACCACAATCCTCTCACACTCACACCTGAAGAAGCCTAAGACAAGGCGAAACGTTGTGTCGACATATGCTTTGGAAGACAGCAGAGGAACACATCCTACTCGGAGGAACTCTCCCGCTGCTGATCCCGAAAGAGCAAAACAAACCTGAACATTTTCACGGACGAGACACCAGGAGGAATCCTGCAGCAACACGGTACAGACTGCACTACCTTGTGGTGGAAACCTAACGGTGTCAACTAAACCACAAGGTAACAGTCTTGGTAAGTATAGACTGCTTTGATAAGCGTCAACCTCGTGTTGACAGCACGCTATCAAACAGTCGAAACCTGCACCGCCGCTTGCACAACATTTTTAATGATAAAAAATTACTAAAAAAACACTAAAAATCTGTAAAATTTGAAAAATATTTGACAATTCTAGAAAATAAAAACAGTTTAAACCACAAAAAAATAGTCTTGCGTTATTCTCAAAATTAGAAAATTAAAAACACCTAAAAACACACCACCTTACCCACACCAAAACACCATGACGGCTTTCGCTGAGGCCACTAGGACCCTCTTCCGAGTCATCCAGACAACGCATCACCTGCAGAACACTGCAGTGTCTGGAGCCGGGACAGCACCACCCACCAGTTTATTTAAAAAGATGCAGGAACTGGCCACCCTGGTGAGACCGGCCTCCCCGACAGAGGACACCATGTTGTTACTGACGGGGAATGCCCGGAACTGGCTCCACACATGCATGCAGATCTTGGAGGAACACTATCTCAAGATCCTGGAACAACTCACCAAAAAGTTGGAGAGAATTCAGCTCAACAACTGGCCAGAGGCGTTCCAGGTGGCGGCCAGGTGGGCCAAAAAGAAGTTTGGCCGAAGATTACACCCGACCACCCTGGACATCGCCCAGGAAACAGTGGCCCCAATTTGGAGAACTGTAAGACGCACAACTCCAGTCTCCACCAGCAACAGATTCACTGCTCTAGTGAATCCTCCACCACCCCCACCCACAGCGGATAGAATCACCCACACTACGCCCCGGAACCAGGACCAGTACCAGAGGGAGTGGCCGACACTGCGGCAGACATGCACCCCCAGGATCAGCGCTCCTAAACCCCACCGAGCACCAGCACAGAACCGGAGAAGGACCCGTGGAACCCCAGAAAACCACAGGGACTGGACTCCGGAACCACTACCACAAAGGCCCCAAAAACCCAGACACAGACGGGACCATGACCACTCTGGCCCCACCGCTAACCCCCACTCAGCTCCTAATTCTAACCGCACCCCTACCCCTATCCCTGACCCCAACCCCCACCCTAACCCCAACCCTGACCCCAACCCCCACCCCCACCCTAACCCTAACCCTAACCCCAACCCCCACCCCCACCCTAACCCTAACCTTAACCCTACCCCTATCCCTGACCCCAACCCCCACCCCCACCCCCACCCTAACCCTAACCCTGACCCCCACCCCCACCCTGACCCCAACCCCAACCCCCACCCTAACCCTAACCCTACCCCTGAGCCCAACCCCCACCCCCACCCTAACCCTAACCCCACTCCCACTCCGACCCCTGACCTGAACCCTGCACCCACTCCCACCCCCCCACCCCACGCCACTGGAGTCGGAGTAGCGGAGGAAATCTTCTACCCGACCAGACACCCCCGAACAACGCGGAAGGTCCAGGAATGGACCATCAGAACCAGCAAACCGAACATAATCCTAGGGGACTCCAACCTCTCCAGGATCCAGTCCCACTCCAGGGGAGACCTCCAAATTGACAGCTACCCCGGAGCAACATTTTATCATATCGCAGGACTCCTGGAGAAAACCCAAGTGAATCCCAGAGTACAGAGAGTCATCCTGTCCACTGGGATTAACAACAAGGACCAGCACCCTAAAAAAACTGCAATAAAACAGCTGCAGACCATGCTGAGGATGACGAAAAACACCTTCCCGGCAGCAGAAATTTGGATCCCGTTAATTAATTATTCCCAAAACCTGGAACCCCGCCAGAAATCCAATTTGGAGGAGATCAATAATCACATTCTCCGAAACATGCCACATGTTCCCAAACTTCCGGAGGAGGACTTCCGCACTACACGGGACGACATCCACTGGACAGAGAGAACAGCTGGCAAGATGTTGGAACACTGGCTAAAACATTTAAACTGAGAATCCCCACAAACCCAAACACAAACAGGGAGGGGAATAAGAACATTATACTGCTGGCACAAAACTTTTCACCCACACCAAATCAAATTAGTTTACTGGACAAAGGCCTATCATTCGTACCGACGGCAAACATTAGAAAAAAACAAAAAGAAACCCTCAGAGGAGAAGCTCAGGAGTTTCACAGAAAGCTGAAACTAGCTGTCTTTTTTGAGGGATCAGAAAACACAAACAGAACACCCTTTATGGCCCGATCCAACTGGGAACCCAGGGAGAGCCAAATCCCGGGTACAATCACACAACTCATAAAAGACAACAACACCCTGATCAAGGCACTTAACCCCCAAACCCATAAAGACAAAAACAACCTCAGCAGAGGAGAGAGCCAAGCACTACATCAGCTGGCAAACAATAAACAAATTGTCATCAAACCAGCTGACAAGGGGAGTGCCATAGTAATCATGGACAGAACACAGTACATCCAAGAAGCACACAGACAATTAAACAACACTACACACTATAAAAAATTAATTCGACCCATATATCTAGACACAGCACAAGAAATATATGACATTATACAGACACTATTAGAAAACAATTACATCACAAAAAAACAAAGTTTTTACCTAAGGGGGGAGGAAAATCCTAGACCAAGGGTTTTTTACCTCCTCCCCAAAATACACAAACAGCCTCAGTCCTGGAGTGTACCATATGAGATCCCGGCAGGGAGACCTATTGTTTCAGACTGCAACAGCGAATCCTACAGGATCGCAGAATACATAGACCATTTCCTCACTCCACTGTCAACTAAACACAACAGCTACATAAAAGACACATACGACTTCATACGCATAGTTAAAAACACTAAAATAACACAGGACACCATTTTATTCACAATTGACATAGATAGTCTCTACACAAACATAAACACTGCAGCAGGGCTAACAGCTGTAAAACTCTGGATGGAGAAATACCCGGACGACAGCCGCCCGGATACATCTCTCCTACAACTGTTAGAAATCAACCTGACAAAAAATGATTTTGAATTCAACAAAGAATTTTTTTTACAAATCAGCGGCACAGCGATGGGTAAGAAATTTGCACCGGCCTACGCTAACATTTACATGGCACACTGGGAGGAGACTGTTTTTCCAAAATGCCCCAAATTACCCACCAATTATTTTAGATACTTAGATGACATATGGGGAACATGGACACACAGTTTAGAGGACTTCAAACACTTTATACAAATCCTCAACACACACCATAGAATGATAACAGTTAAATACATCACGCATAACCAACAAATAGATTTCTTGGACACTACCACATACAAGGGACCCTCTTTTTCCCAAACACACACCTTAGACACTAAAGTTTTCTTTAAAGAGACTGACACACACACACTTTTACATAAAAACAGTCTCCACCCTAAACACACTTTCAAGGGCCTGATCAAATCACAATTGCTCAGGTTCAACAGGATTTGCACACAGGTAATAGATTTTGAAGAGGCTACCCAGACCCTCTTCAATGCATTAAAACCAAGGGGGTATTCCAGATCTTTTCTTAGACAGGTCCGGAAAACTTTCTTGACCACCAGACAACAAGACACGCGCAAAATCATTCCGCTAATCACCACCTACTCAGCATTTAGCCTAGCTGCAAACAGAAAAATTAAATTAAATCTAACCCGCACTCTACAGAACACAAACATTATCCAGGACTATAAAATTATCTCAGCATATAAAAGAAATAAAAATCTTAAAGATCATCTGGTAAGCAGCAAACTACCAGAAATTAATACTTTACCGACACAGGGCCCAATATTTTACAAACAAGCCACTACAGTCAGAAACACCACTACCAACACAACCTACATAATAAAACAAACACTAAATAAAAACACTAAAAACTGCATATATGCCATTAAGTGCAAACAATGTGGTATAATATATGTAGGAGAAACAGGGAACACAATTAAATGTAGACTAGCACAACATATATACAACATTAGAAATCATAGAGAGACAGACACACACCTGGTGGCTCATTTCCTTCACCATGGACTTGAGGCACTAGAAATATCGGGCCTTCAAATGAACAACAATTGGACACCGGAGGAGAGACGCAGGTTTGAGAAACACTGGATTCTCAAGCTTAGCACTCTATTTCCAAGAGGACTAAATCAACGCACATAGAGCACCGACACAAGAGGGACCAAATTCTTCCTACTTAAAGGCTTCAGTACCCTGAATGGCCAGTGCAAACTTTTATTTCCCAAGAGGCCCTAATATGGGACAACTTGGGAAATAAAGATTTCTTACTTACCTAACTAGCCAGAGCCTTCAGTAACTGCTGATAGCTGGGACAGAATTACACTAAAGACTACCCATCTGGTTAATACCACTCTGAATAGGCTCATCCGAGCCAGAGAGAGGTCTTTAAAATAACAAAAGAATTACCCACTAGAAGAAACAAAAGACTAAATTACAGGAGGAATATAGCCATTCAGGCCAAACTACTGGAATGCTAGGGCCATTTAATAGAACCATCTTTAAAATAGGTCTTTAAAATAACAAAAGAATCACCCATCACGGGAAACAAAAGGTTAACTACTGGCAGGAAACAGCCATTTTTGACAAAAATTCCAGAGAGCTAGGGCTATTGAGGACACAAAGGGGACACATCCACCAATGAGGACCCCACAAACCAGTGGCCTCAAACAGGTCCTCTCTGTGACCTGATAAACAGAACCACAATCCTCTCACACTCACACCTGAAGAAGCCTAAGACAAGGCGAAACGTTGTGTCGACATATGCTTTGGAAGACAGCAGAGGAACACATCCTACTCGGAGGAACTCTCCCGCTGCTGATCCCGAAAGAGCAAAACAAACCTGAACATTTTCACGGACGAGACACCAGGAGGAATCCTGCAGCAACACGGTACAGACTGCACTACCTTGTGGTGGAAACCTAACGGTGTCAACTAAACCACAAGGTAACAGTCTTGGTAAGTATAGACTGCTTTGATAAGCGTCAACCTCGTGTTGACAGCACGCTATCAAACAGTCGAAACCTGCACCGCCGCTTGCACAACATTTTTAATGATAAAAAATTACTAAAAAAACACTAAAAATCTGTAAAATTTGAAAAATATTTGACAATTCTAGAAAATAAAAACAGTTTAAACCACAAAAAAATAGTCTTGCGTTATTCTCAAAATTAGAAAATTAAAAACACCTAAAAACACACCACCTTACCCACACCAAAACACCATGACGGCTTTCGCTGAGGCCACTAGGACCCTCTTCCGAGTCATCCAGACAACGCATCACCTGCAGAACACTGCAGTGTCTGGAGCCGGGACAGCACCACCCACCAGTTTATTTAAAAAGATGCAGGAACTGGCCACCCTGGTGAGACCGGCCTCCCCGACAGAGGACACCATGTTGTTACTGACGGGGAATGCCCGGAACTGGCTCCACACATGCATGCAGATCTTGGAGGAACACTATCTCAAGATCCTGGAACAACTCACCAAAAAGTTGGAGAGAATTCAGCTCAACAACTGGCCAGAGGCGTTCCAGGTGGCGGCCAGGTGGGCCAAAAAGAAGTTTGGCCGAAGATTACACCCGACCACCCTGGACATCGCCCAGGAAACAGTGGCCCCAATTTGGAGAACTGTAAGACGCACAACTCCAGTCTCCACCAGCAACAGATTCACTGCTCTAGTGAATCCTCCACCACCCCCACCCACAGCGGATAGAATCACCCACACTACGCCCCGGAACCAGGACCAGTACCAGAGGGAGTGGCCGACACTGCGGCAGACATGCACCCCCAGGATCAGCGCTCCTAAACCCCACCGAGCACCAGCACAGAACCGGAGAAGGACCCGTGGAACCCCAGAAAACCACAGGGACTGGACTCCGGAACCACTACCACAAAGGCCCCAAAAACCCAGACACAGACGGGACCATGACCACTCTGGCCCCACCGCTAACCCCCACTCAGCTCCTAATTCTAACCGCACCCCTATCCCTATCCCTGACCCCAACCCCCACCCCAACCCTGACCCCAACCCCCACCCCCACCCTAACCCTAACCCTAACCCCAACCCTGACCCCAACCCCCACCCCCACCCTAACCCTAACCTTAACCCTACCCCTATCCCTGACCCCAACCCCCACCCCCACCCCCACCCTAACCCTAACCCTGACCCCCACCCCCACCCTGACCCCAACCCCCACCCTAACCCTAACCCTACCCCTGAGCCCAACCCCCACCCCCACCCTAACCCTAACCCCACTCCCACTCCGACCCCTGACCTGAACCCTGCACCCACTCCCACCCCCCCACCCCACGCCACTGGAGTCGGAGTAGCGGAGGAAATCTTCTACCCGACCAGACACCCCCGAACAACCCGGAAGGTCCAGGAATGGACCATCAGAACCAGCAAACCGAATATAATCCTAGGGGACTCCAACCTCTCCAGGATCCAGTCCCACTCCAGGGGAGACCTCCAAATTGACAGCTACCCCGGAGCAACATTTTATCATATCGCAGGACTCCTGGAGAAAACCCAAGTGAATCCCAGAGTACAGAGAGTCATCCTGTCCACTGGGATTAACAACAAGGACCAGCACCCTAAAAAAACTGCAATAAAACAGCTGCAGACCATGCTGAGGATGACGAAAAACACCTTCCCGGCAGCAGAAATTTGGATCCCATTAATTAATTATTCCCAAAACCTGGAACCCCGCCAGAAATCCAATTTGGAGGAGATCAATAACCACATCCTCCAAAACATGCCACATGTTCCCAAGCTTCCGGAGGAGGACTTCCGCACTACACGGGACGACATCCACTGGACAGAGAGAACAGCTGGCAAGATGTTGGAACACTGGCTAAAACATTTAAACTGAGAATCCCCACAAACCCAAACACAAACAGGGAGGGGAATAAGAACATTATACTGCTGGCACAAAACTTTTCACCCACACCAAATCAAATTAGTTTACTGGACAAAGGCCTATCATTCGTACCGACGGCAAACATTAGAAAGAAACAAAAAGAAACCCTCAAAGGAGAAGCTCAGGAGTTTCACAGAAAGCTGAAACTTGCTGTCTTTTTTGAGGGATCAGAAAACACAGACAGAACACCCTTTATGGCCCGATCCAACTGGGAACCTAGGGAGAGCCAAATCCCGGGTACAATCACACAACTCATAAAAGACAACAACACCCTGATCAAGGCACTTAACCCCCAAACCCATAAAGACAAAAACAACCTCAGCAGAGGAGAGAGCCAAGCACTACATCAGCTGGCAAACAATAAACAAATTGTCATCAAACCAGCTGACAAGGGGAGTGCCATAGTAATCATGGACAGAACACAATACATTCAAGAAGCACACAGACAATTAAACAACACTACACACTATAAAAAATTAATTCGACCCATATATCTAGACACAGCACAAGAAATATATGACATTATACAGACACTATTAGAAAACAATTACATCACAAAAAAACAAAGTTTTTACCTAAGGGGGGAGGAAAATCCTAGACCAAGGGTTTTTTACCTCCTCCCCAAAATACACAAACAGCCTCAGTCCTGGAGTGTACCATATGAGATCCCGGCAGGGAGACCTATTGTTTCAGACTGCAACAGCGAATCCTACAGGATCGCAGAATACATAGACTATTTCCTCACTCCACTGTCAACTAAACACAACAGTTACATAAAAGACACATACGACTTCATACGCATAGTTAAAAACACTAAAATAACACAGGACACCATTTTATTCACAATTGACATAGATAGTCTCTACACAAACATAAACACTGCAGCAGGGCTAACAGCTGTAAAACTCTGGATGGAGAAATACCCGGACGACAGCCGCCCGGATACATCTCTCCTACAACTGTTAGAAATCAACCTGACAAAAAATGATTTTGAATTCAACAAAGAATTCTTTTTACAAATCAGCGGCACAGCGATGGGTAAGAAATTTGCACCGGCCTACGCTAACATTTACATGGCACACTGGGAGGAGACTGTTTTTCAAAAATGCCCCAAATTACCCACCAATTATTTTAGATACTTAGATGACATATGGGGAACATGGACACACAGTTTAGAGGACTTCAAACACTTTATACAAATCCTCAACACACACCATAGAATGATAACAGTTAAATACATCACGCATAACCAACAAATAGATTTCTTGGACACTACCACATACAAGGGACCCTCTTTTTCCCAAACACACACTTTAGACACTAAAGTTTTCTTTAAAGAGACCGACACACACACACTTTTACATAAAAACAGTCTCCACCCTAAACACACTTTCAAGGGCCTGATCAAATCACAATTGCTCAGGTTCAACAGGATTTGCACACAGGTAATAGATTTTGAAGAGGCTACCCAGACCCTCTTCAATGCATTAAAACCAAGGGGGTATTCCAGATCTTTCCTTAGACAGGTCCGGAAAACTTTCTTAACCACCAGACAACAAGACACGCGCAAAATCATTCCGCTAATCACCACCTACTCAGCATTTAGCCTAGCTGCAAACAGAAAAATTAAATTAAATCTAACCCGCACTCTACAGAACACAAACATTATCCAGGAATATAAAATTATCTCAGCATATAAAAGAAATAAAAATCTTAAAGATCATCTGGTAAGCAGCAAACTACCAGAAATTAATACTTTACCGACACAGGGCCCAATATTTTACAAACAAGCCACTACAGTCAGAAACACCACTACCAACACAACCTACATAATAAAACAAACACTAAATAAAAACACTAAAAACTGCATATATGCCATTAAGTGCAAACAATGTGGTATAATATATGTAGGAGAAACAGGGAACACAATTAAATGTAGACTAGCACAACATATATACAACATTAGAAATCATAGAGAGACAGACACACACCTGGTGGCTCATTTCCTTCACCATGGACTTGAGGCACTAGAAATATCGGGCCTTCAAATGAACAACAATTGGACACCGGAGGAGAGACGCAGGTTTGAGAAACACTGGATTCTCAAACTTAG
Source organism: Conger conger (assembly GCF_963514075.1). Classification (NCBI taxonomy): domain Eukaryota; kingdom Metazoa; phylum Chordata; class Actinopteri; order Anguilliformes; family Congridae; genus Conger; species Conger conger. The sequence continues at coordinate 31,784 of NW_026890452.1, forward strand.
CACTCTATTTCCAAGAGGACTAAATCAACGCACATAGAGCACCGACACAAGAGGGACCAAATTCTTCCTACTTAAAGGCTTCAGTACCCTGAATGGCCAGTGCAAACTTTTATTTCCCAAGAGGCCCTAATATGGGACAACTTGGGAAATAAAGATTTCTTACTTACCTAACTAGCCAGAGCCTTCAGTAACTGCTGATAGCTGGGACAGAATTACACTAAAGACTACCCATCTGGTTAATACCACTCTGAATAGGCTCATCCGAGCCAGAGAGAGGTCTTTAAAATAACAAAAGAATTACCCACTAGAAGAAACAAAAGACTAAATTACAGGAGGAATATAGCCATTCAGGCCAAACTACTGGAATGCTAGGGCCATTTAATAGAACCATCTTTAAAATAGGTCTTTAAAATAACAAAAGAATCACCCATCACAGGAAACAAAAGGTTAACTACTGGCAGGAAACAGCCATTTTTGACAAAAATTCCAGAGAGCTAGGGCTATTAAGGACACAAAGGGGACACATCCACCAATGAGGACCCCACAAACCAGTGGCCTCAAACAGGTCCTCTCTGTAACCTGATAAACAGAACCACAATCCTCTCACACTCACACCTGAAGAAGCCTAAGACAAGGCGAAACGTTGTGTCGACATATGCTTTGGAAGACAGCAGAGGAACCATCCTACTCGGAGGAACTCTCCCGCTGCTGATCCCGAAAGAGCAAAACAAACCTGAACATTTTCACGGACGAGACACCAGGAGGAATCCTGCAGCAACACGGTACAGACTGCACTACCTTGTGGTGGAAACCTAACGGTGTCAACTAAACCACAAGGTAACAGTCTTGGTAAGTATAGACTGCTTTGATAAGCGTCAACCTCGTGTTGACAGCACGCTATCAAACAGTCGAAACCTGCACCGCCGCTTGCACAACATTTTTAATGATAAAAAATTACTAAAAAAACACTAAAAATCTGTAAAATTTGAAAAATATTTGACAATTCTAGAAAATAAAAACAGTTTAAACCACAAAAAAATAGTCTTGCGTTATTCTCAAAATTAGAAAATTAAAAACACCTAAAAACACACCACCTTACCCACACCAAAACACCATGACGGCTTTCGCTGAGGCCACTAGGACCCTCTTCCGAGTCATCCAGACAACGCATCACCTGCAGAACACTGCAGTGTCTGGAGCCGGGACAGCACCACCCACCAGTTTATTTAAAAAGATGCAGGAACTGGCCACCCTGGTGAGACCGGCCTCCCCGACAGAGGACACCATGTTGTTACTGACGGGGAATGCCCGGAACTGGCTCCACACATGCATGCAGATCTTGGAGGAACACTATCTCAAGATCCTGGAACAACTCACCAAAAAGTTGGAGAGAATTCAGCTCAACAACTGGCCAGAGGCGTTCCAGGTGGCGGCCAGGTGGGCCAAAAAGAAGTTTGGCCGAAGATTACACCCGACCACCCTGGACATCGCCCAGGAAACAGTGGCCCCAATTTGGAGAACTGTAAGACGCACAACTCCAGTCTCCACCAGCAACAGATTCACTGCTCTAGTGAATCCTCCACCACCCCCACCCACAGCGGATAGAATCACCCACACTACGCCCCGGAACCAGGACCAGTACCAGAGGGAGTGGCCGACACTGCGGCAGACATGCACCCCCAGGATCAGCGCTCCTAAACCCCACCGAGCACCAGCACAGAACCGGAGAAGGACCCGTGGAACCCCAGAAAACCACAGGGACTGGACTCCGGAACCACTACCACAAAGGCCCCAAAAACCCAGACACAGACGGGACCATGACCACTCTGGCCCCACCGCTAACCCCCACTCAGCTCCTAATTCTAACCGCACCCCTATCCCTATCCCTGACCCCAACCCCCACCCCAACCCTGACCCCAACCCCCACCCCCACCCTAACCCTAACCCTAACCCCAACCCTGACCCCAACCCCCACCCCCACCCTAACCCTAACCTTAACCCTACCCCTATCCCTGACCCCAACCCCCACCCCCACCCCCACCCTAACCCTAACCCTGACCCCCACCCCCACCCTGACCCCAACCCCCACCCTAACCCTAACCCTACCCCTGAGCCCAACCCCCACCCCCACCCTAACCCTAACCCCACTCCCACTCCGACCCCTGACCTGAACCCTGCACCCACTCCCACCCCCCCACCCCACGCCACTGGAGTCGGAGTAGCGGAGGAAATCTTCTACCCGACCAGACACCCCCGAACAACCCGGAAGGTCCAGGAATGGACCATCAGAACCAGCAAACCGAATATAATCCTAGGGGACTCCAACCTCTCCAGGATCCAGTCCCACTCCAGGGGAGACCTCCAAATTGACAGCTACCCCGGAGCAACATTTTATCATATCGCAGGACTCCTGGAGAAAACCCAAGTGAATCCCAGAGTACAGAGAGTCATCCTGTCCACTGGGATTAACAACAAGGACCAGCACCCTAAAAAAACTGCAATAAAACAGCTGCAGACCATGCTGAGGATGACGAAAAACACCTTCCCGGCAGCAGAAATTTGGATCCCATTAATTAATTATTCCCAAAACCTGGAACCCCGCCAGAAATCCAATTTGGAGGAGATCAATAACCACATCCTCCGAAACATGCCACATGTTCCCAAGCTTCCGGAGGAGGACTTCCGCACTACACGGGACGACATCCACTGGACAGAGAGAACAGCTGGCAAGATGTTGGAACACTGGCTAAAACATTTAAACTGAGAATCCCCACAAACCCAAACACAAACAGGGAGGGGAATAAGAACATTATACTGCTGGCACAAAACTTTTCACCCACACCAAATCAAATTAGTTTACTGGACAAAGGCCTATCATTCGTACCGACGGCAAACATTAGAAAGAAACAAAAAGAAACCCTCAAAGGAGAAGCTCAGGAGTTTCACAGAAAGCTGAAACTTGCTGTCTTTTTTGAGGGATCAGAAAACACAGACAGAACACCCTTTATGGCCCGATCCAACTGGGAACCTAGGGAGAGCCAAATCCCGGGTACAATCACACAACTCATAAAAGACAACAACACCCTGATCAAGGCACTTAACCCCCAAACCCATAAAGACAAAAACAACCTCAGCAGAGGAGAGAGCCAAGCACTACATCAGCTGGCAAACAATAAACAAATTGTCATCAAACCAGCTGACAAGGGGAGTGCCATAGTAATCATGGACAGAACACAATACATTCAAGAAGCACACAGACAATTAAACAACACTACACACTATAAAAAATTAATTCGACCCATATATCTAGACACAGCACAAGAAATATATGACATTATACAGACACTATTAGAAAACAATTACATCACAAAAAAACAAAGTTTTTACCTAAGGGGGGAGGAAAATCCTAGACCAAGGGTTTTTTACCTCCTCCCCAAAATACACAAACAGCCTCAGTCCTGGAGTGTACCATATGAGATCCCGGCAGGGAGACCTATTGTTTCAGACTGCAACAGCGAATCCTACAGGATCGCAGAATACATAGACTATTTCCTCACTCCACTGTCAACTAAACACAACAGTTACATAAAAGACACATACGACTTCATACGCATAGTTAAAAACACTAAAATAACACAGGACACCATTTTATTCACAATTGACATAGATAGTCTCTACACAAACATAAACACTGCAGCAGGGCTAACAGCTGTAAAACTCTGGATGGAGAAATACCCGGACGACAGCCGCCCGGATACATCTCTCCTACAACTGTTAGAAATCAACCTGACAAAAAATGATTTTGAATTCAACAAAGAATTCTTTTTACAAATCAGCGGCACAGCGATGGGTAAGAAATTTGCACCGGCCTACGCTAACATTTACATGGCACACTGGGAGGAGACTGTTTTTCAAAAATGCCCCAAATTACCCACCAATTATTTTAGATACTTAGATGACATATGGGGAACATGGACACACAGTTTAGAGGACTTCAAACACTTTATACAAATCCTCAACACACACCATAGAATGATAACAGTTAAATACATCACGCATAACCAACAAATAGATTTCTTGGACACTACCACATACAAGGGACCCTCTTTTTCCCAAACACACACTTTAGACACTAAAGTTTTCTTTAAAGAGACCGACACACACACACTTTTACATAAAAACAGTCTCCACCCTAAACACACTTTCAAGGGCCTGATCAAATCACAATTGCTCAGGTTCAACAGGATTTGCACACAGGTAATAGATTTTGAAGAGGCTACCCAGACCCTCTTCAATGCATTAAAACCAAGGGGGTATTCCAGATCTTTCCTTAGACAGGTCCGGAAAACTTTCTTAACCACCAGACAACAAGACACGCGCAAAATCATTCCGCTAATCACCACCTACTCAGCATTTAGCCTAGCTGCAAACAGAAAAATTAAATTAAATCTAACCCGCACTCTACAGAACACAAACATTATCCAGGAATATAAAATTATCTCAGCATATAAAAGAAATAAAAATCTTAAAGATCATCTGGTAAGCAGCAAACTACCAGAAATTAATACTTTACCGACACAGGGCCCAATATTTTACAAACAAGCCACTACAGTCAGAAACACCACTACCAACACAACCTACATAATAAAACAAACACTAAATAAAAACACTAAAAACTGCATATATGCCATTAAGTGCAAACAATGTGGTATAATATATGTAGGAGAAACAGGGAACACAATTAAATGTAGACTAGCACAACATATATACAACATTAGAAATCATAGAGAGACAGACACACACCTGGTGGCTCATTTCCTTCACCATGGACTTGAGGCACTAGAAATATCGGGCCTTCAAATGAACAACAATTGGACACCGGAGGAGAGACGCAGGTTTGAGAAACACTGGATTCTCAAACTTAGCACTCTATTTCCAAGAGGACTAAATCAACGCACATAGAGCACCGACACAAGAGGGACCAAATTCTTCCTACTTAAAGGCTTCAGTACCCTGAATGGCCAGTGCAAACTTTTATTTCCCAAGAGGCCCTAATATGGGACAACTTGGGAAATAAAGATTTCTTACTTACCTAACCCTAACCCTAACCCTAACCCTAACCCTAACCCTAACCCTAACCCTAACCCCTAACCCTAACCCTAACCCTAACCCTAACCCTAACCCTAACCCTAACCCCTAACCCTAACCCTAACCCTAACCCTAACCCTAACCCTAACCCTAACCCTAACCCTAACCCTAACCCTAACCCTGACCCCCACCCCCACCCTGACCCCAACCCCAACCCCCACCCTAACCCTAACCCTACCCCTGAGCCCAACCCCCACCCCCACCCTAACCCTAACCCCACTCCCACTCCGACCCCTGACCTGAACCCTGCACCCACTCCCACCCCCCCACCCCACGCCACTGGAGTCGGAGTAGCGGAGGAAATCTTCTACCCGACCAGACACCCCCGAACAACGCGGAAGGTCCAGGAATGGACCATCAGAACCAGCAAACCGAACATAATCCTAGGGGACTCCAACCTCTCCAGGATCCAGTCCCACTCCAGGGGAGACCTCCAAATTGACAGCTACCCCGGAGCAACATTTTATCATATCGCAGGACTCCTGGAGAAAACCCAAGTGAATCCCAGAGTACAGAGAGTCATCCTGTCCACTGGGATTAACAACAAGGACCAGCACCCTAAAAAAACTGCAATAAAACAGCTGCAGACCATGCTGAGGATGACGAAAAACACCTTCCCGGCAGCAGAAATTTGGATCCCGTTAATTAATTATTCCCAAAACCTGGAACCCCGCCAGAAATCCAATTTGGAGGAGATCAATAATCACATTCTCCGAAACATGCCACATGTTCCCAAACTTCCGGAGGAGGACTTCCGCACTACACGGGACGACATCCACTGGACAGAGAGAACAGCTGGCAAGATGTTGGAACACTGGCTAAAACATTTAAACTGAGAATCCCCACAAACCCAAACACAAACAGGGAGGGGAATAAGAACATTATACTGCTGGCACAAAACTTTTCACCCACACCAAATCAAATTAGTTTACTGGACAAAGGCCTATCATTCGTACCGACGGCAAACATTAGAAAAAAACAAAAAGAAACCCTCAGAGGAGAAGCTCAGGAGTTTCACAGAAAGCTGAAACTAGCTGTCTTTTTTGAGGGATCAGAAAACACAAACAGAACACCCTTTATGGCCCGATCCAACTGGGAACCCAGGGAGAGCCAAATCCCGGGTACAATCACACAACTCATAAAAGACAACAACACCCTGATCAAGGCACTTAACCCCCAAACCCATAAAGACAAAAACAACCTCAGCAGAGGAGAGAGCCAAGCACTACATCAGCTGGCAAACAATAAACAAATTGTCATCAAACCAGCTGACAAGGGGAGTGCCATAGTAATCATGGACAGAACACAGTACATCCAAGAAGCACACAGACAATTAAACAACACTACACACTATAAAAAATTAATTCGACCCATATATCTAGACACAGCACAAGAAATATATGACATTATACAGACACTATTAGAAAACAATTACATCACAAAAAAACAAAGTTTTTACCTAAGGGGGGAGGAAAATCCTAGACCAAGGGTTTTTTACCTCCTCCCCAAAATACACAAACAGCCTCAGTCCTGGAGTGTACCATATGAGATCCCGGCAGGGAGACCTATTGTTTCAGACTGCAACAGCGAATCCTACAGGATCGCAGAATACATAGACCATTTCCTCACTCCACTGTCAACTAAACACAACAGCTACATAAAAGACACATACGACTTCATACGCATAGTTAAAAACACTAAAATAACACAGGACACCATTTTATTCACAATTGACATAGATAGTCTCTACACAAACATAAACACTGCAGCAGGGCTAACAGCTGTAAAACTCTGGATGGAGAAATACCCGGACGACAGCCGCCCGGATACATCTCTCCTACAACTGTTAGAAATCAACCTGACAAAAAATGATTTTGAATTCAACAAAGAATTTTTTTTACAAATCAGCGGCACAGCGATGGGTAAGAAATTTGCACCGGCCTACGCTAACATTTACATGGCACACTGGGAGGAGACTGTTTTTCCAAAATGCCCCAAATTACCCACCAATTATTTTAGATACTTAGATGACATATGGGGAACATGGACACACAGTTTAGAGGACTTCAAACACTTTATACAAATCCTCAACACACACCATAGAATGATAACAGTTAAATACATCACGCATAACCAACAAATAGATTTCTTGGACACTACCACATACAAGGGACCCTCTTTTTCCCAAACACACACCTTAGACACTAAAGTTTTCTTTAAAGAGACTGACACACACACACTTTTACATAAAAACAGTCTCCACCCTAAACACACTTTCAAGGGCCTGATCAAATCACAATTGCTCAGGTTCAACAGGATTTGCACACAGGTAATAGATTTTGAAGAGGCTACCCAGACCCTCTTCAATGCATTAAAACCAAGGGGGTATTCCAGATCTTTTCTTAGACAGGTCCGGAAAACTTTCTTGACCACCAGACAACAAGACACGCGCAAAATCATTCCGCTAATCACCACCTACTCAGCATTTAGCCTAGCTGCAAACAGAAAAATTAAATTAAATCTAACCCGCACTCTACAGAACACAAACATTATCCAGGACTATAAAATTATCTCAGCATATAAAAGAAATAAAAATCTTAAAGATCATCTGGTAAGCAGCAAACTACCAGAAATTAATACTTTACCGACACAGGGCCCAATATTTTACAAACAAGCCACTACAGTCAGAAACACCACTACCAACACAACCTACATAATAAAACAAACACTAAATAAAAACACTAAAAACTGCATATATGCCATTAAGTGCAAACAATGTGGTATAATATATGTAGGAGAAACAGGGAACACAATTAAATGTAGACTAGCACAACATATATACAACATTAGAAATCATAGAGAGACAGACACACACCTGGTGGCTCATTTCCTTCACCATGGACTTGAGGCACTAGAAATATCGGGCCTTCAAATGAACAACAATTGGACACCGGAGGAGAGACGCAGGTTTGAGAAACACTGGATTCTCAAGCTTAGCACTCTATTTCCAAGAGGACTAAATCAACGCACATAGAGCACCGACACAAGAGGGACCAAATTCTTCCTACTTAAAGGCTTCAGTACCCTGAATGGCCAGTGCAAACTTTTATTTCCCAAGAGGCCCTAATATGGGACAACTTGGGAAATAAAGATTTCTTACTTACCTAACTAGCCAGAGCCTTCAGTAACTGCTGATAGCTGGGACAGAATTACACTAAAGACTACCCATCTGGTTAATACCACTCTGAATAGGCTCATCCGAGCCAGAGAGAGGTCTTTAAAATAACAAAAGAATTACCCACTAGAAGAAACAAAAGACTAAATTACAGGAGGAATATAGCCATTCAGGCCAAACTACTGGAATGCTAGGGCCATTTAATAGAACCATCTTTAAAATAGGTCTTTAAAATAACAAAAGAATCACCCATCACGGGAAACAAAAGGTTAACTACTGGCAGGAAACAGCCATTTTTGACAAAAATTCCAGAGAGCTAGGGCTATTGAGGACACAAAGGGGACACATCCACCAATGAGGACCCCACAAACCAGTGGCCTCAAACAGGTCCTCTCTGTGACCTGATAAACAGAACCACAATCCTCTCACACTCACACCTGAAGAAGCCTAAGACAAGGCGAAACGTTGTGTCGACATATGCTTTGGAAGACAGCAGAGGAACACATCCTACTCGGAGGAACTCTCCCGCTGCTGATCCCGAAAGAGCAAAACAAACCTGAACATTTTCACGGACGAGACACCAGGAGGAATCCTGCAGCAACACGGTACAGACTGCACTACCTTGTGGTGGAAACCTAACGGTGTCAACTAAACCACAAGGTAACAGTCTTGGTAAGTATAGACTGCTTTGATAAGCGTCAACCTCGTGTTGACAGCACGCTATCAAACAGTCGAAACCTGCACCGCCGCTTGCACAACATTTTTAATGATAAAAAATTACTAAAAAAACACTAAAAATCTGTAAAATTTGAAAAATATTTGACAATTCTAGAAAATAAAAACAGTTTAAACCACAAAAAAATAGTCTTGCGTTATTCTCAAAATTAGAAAATTAAAAACACCTAAAAACACACCACCTTACCCACACCAAAACACCATGACGGCTTTCGCTGAGGCCACTAGGACCCTCTTCCGAGTCATCCAGACAACGCATCACCTGCAGAACACTGCAGTGTCTGGAGCCGGGACAGCACCACCCACCAGTTTATTTAAAAAGATGCAGGAACTGGCCACCCTGGTGAGACCGGCCTCCCCGACAGAGGACACCATGTTGTTACTGACGGGGAATGCCCGGAACTGGCTCCACACATGCATGCAGATCTTGGAGGAACACTATCTCAAGATCCTGGAACAACTCACCAAAAAGTTGGAGAGAATTCAGCTCAACAACTGGCCAGAGGCGTTCCAGGTGGCGGCCAGGTGGGCCAAAAAGAAGTTTGGCCGAAGATTACACCCGACCACCCTGGACATCGCCCAGGAAACAGTGGCCCCAATTTGGAGAACTGTAAGACGCACAACTCCAGTCTCCACCAGCAACAGATTCACTGCTCTAGTGAATCCTCCACCACCCCCACCCACAGCGGATAGAATCACCCACACTACGCCCCGGAACCAGGACCAGTACCAGAGGGAGTGGCCGACACTGCGGCAGACATGCACCCCCAGGATCAGCGCGCCTAAACCCCACCGAGCACCAGCACAGAACCGGAGAAGGACCCGTGGAACCCCAGAAAACCACAGGGACTGGACTCCGGAACCACTACCACAAAGGCCCCAAAAACCCAGACACAGACGGGACCATGACCACTCTGGCCCCACCGCTAACCCCCACTCAGCTCCTAATTCTAACCGCACCCCTACCCCTATCCCTGACCCCAACCCCCACCCTAACCCCAACCCTGACCCCAACCCCCACCCCCACCCTAACCCTAACCCTAACCCCAACCCCCACCCCCACCCTAACCCTAACCTTAACCCTACCCCTATCCCTGACCCCAACCCCCACCCCCACCCCCACCCTAACCCTAACCCTGACCCCCACCCCCACCCTGACCCCAACCCCAACCCCCACCCTAACCCTAACCCTACCCCTGAGCCCAACCCCCACCCCCACCCTAACCCTAACCCCACTCCCACTCCGACCCCTGACCTGAACCCTGCACCCACTCCCACCCCCCCACCCCACGCCACTGGAGTCGGAGTAGCGGAGGAAATCTTCTACCCGACCAGACACCCCCGAACAACGCGGAAGGTCCAGGAATGGACCATCAGAACCAGCAAACCGAACATAATCCTAGGGGACTCCAACCTCTCCAGGATCCAGTCCCACTCCAGGGGAGACCTCCAAATTGACAGCTACCCCGGAGCAACATTTTATCATATCGCAGGACTCCTGGAGAAAACCCAAGTGAATCCCAGAGTACAGAGAGTCATCCTGTCCACTGGGATTAACAACAAGGACCAGCACCCTAAAAAAACTGCAATAAAACAGCTGCAGACCATGCTGAGGATGACGAAAAACACCTTCCCGGCAGCAGAAATTTGGATCCCGTTAATTAATTATTCCCAAAACCTGGAACCCCGCCAGAAATCCAATTTGGAGGAGATCAATAATCACATTCTCCGAAACATGCCACATGTTCCCAAACTTCCGGAGGAGGACTTCCGCACTACACGGGACGACATCCACTGGACAGAGAGAACAGCTGGCAAGATGTTGGAACACTGGCTAAAACATTTAAACTGAGAATCCCCACAAACCCAAACACAAACAGGGAGGGGAATAAGAACATTATACTGCTGGCACAAAACTTTTCACCCACACCAAATCAAATTAGTTTACTGGACAAAGGCCTATCATTCGTACCGACGGCAAACATTAGAAAAAAACAAAAAGAAACCCTCAGAGGAGAAGCTCAGGAGTTTCACAGAAAGCTGAAACTAGCTGTCTTTTTTGAGGGATCAGAAAACACAAACAGAACACCCTTTATGGCCCGATCCAACTGGGAACCCAGGGAGAGCCAAATCCCGGGTACAATCACACAACTCATAAAAGACAACAACACCCTGATCAAGGCACTTAACCCCCAAACCCATAAAGACAAAAACAACCTCAGCAGAGGAGAGAGCCAAGCACTACATCAGCTGGCAAACAATAAACAAATTGTCATCAAACCAGCTGACAAGGGGAGTGCCATAGTAATCATGGACAGAACACAGTACATCCAAGAAGCACACAGACAATTAAACAACACTACACACTATAAAAAATTAATTCGACCCATATATCTAGACACAGCACAAGAAATATATGACATTATACAGACACTATTAGAAAACAATTACATCACAAAAAAACAAAGTTTTTACCTAAGGGGGGAGGAAAATCCTAGACCAAGGGTTTTTTACCTCCTCCCCAAAATACACAAACAGCCTCAGTCCTGGAGTGTACCATATGAGATCCCGGCAGGGAGACCTATTGTTTCAGACTGCAACAGCGAATCCTACAGGATCGCAGAATACATAGACCATTTCCTCACTCCACTGTCAACTAAACACAACAGCTACATAAAAGACACATACGACTTCATACGCATAGTTAAAAACACTAAAATAACACAGGACACCATTTTATTCACAATTGACATAGATAGTCTCTACACAAACATAAACACTGCAGCAGGGCTAACAGCTGTAAAACTCTGGATGGAGAAATACCCGGACGACAGCCGCCCGGATACATCTCTCCTACAACTGTTAGAAATCAACCTGACAAAAAATGATTTTGAATTCAACAAAGAATTTTTTTTACAAATCAGCGGCACAGCGATGGGTAAGAAATTTGCACCGGCCTACGCTAACATTTACATGGCACACTGGGAGGAGACTGTTTTTCCAAAATGCCCCAAATTACCCACCAATTATTTTAGATACTTAGATGACATATGGGGAACATGGACACACAGTTTAGAGGACTTCAAACACTTTATACAAATCCTCAACACACACCATAGAATGATAACAGTTAAATACATCACGCATAACCAACAAATAGATTTCTTGGACACTACCACATACAAGGGACCCTCTTTTTCCCAAACACACACCTTAGACACTAAAGTTTTCTTTAAAGAGACTGACACACACACACTTTTACATAAAAACAGTCTCCACCCTAAACACACTTTCAAGGGCCTGATCAAATCACAATTGCTCAGGTTCAACAGGATTTGCACACAGGTAATAGATTTTGAAGAGGCTACCCAGACCCTCTTCAATGCATTAAAACCAAGGGGGTATTCCAGATCTTTTCTTAGACAGGTCCGGAAAACTTTCTTGACCACCAGACAACAAGACACGCGCAAAATCATTCCGCTAATCACCACCTACTCAGCATTTAGCCTAGCTGCAAACAGAAAAATTAAATTAAATCTAACCCGCACTCTACAGAACACAAACATTATCCAGGACTATAAAATTATCTCAGCATATAAAAGAAATAAAAATCTTAAAGATCATCTGGTAAGCAGCAAACTACCAGAAATTAATACTTTACCGACACAGGGCCCAATATTTTACAAACAAGCCACTACAGTCAGAAACACCACTACCAACACAACCTACATAATAAAACAAACACTAAATAAAAACACTAAAAACTGCATATATGCCATTAAGTGCAAACAATGTGGTATAATATATGTAGGAGAAACAGGGAACACAATTAAATGTAGACTAGCACAACATATATACAACATTAGAAATCATAGAGAGACAGACACACACCTGGTGGCTCATTTCCTTCACCATGGACTTGAGGCACTAGAAATATCGGGCCTTCAAATGAACAACAATTGGACACCGGAGGAGAGACGCAGGTTTGAGAAACACTGGATTCTCAAGCTTAGCACTCTATTTCCAAGAGGACTAAATCAACGCACATAGAGCACCGACACAAGAGGGACCAAATTCTTCCTACTTAAAGGCTTCAGTACCCTGAATGGCCAGTGCAAACTTTTATTTCCCAAGAGGCCCTAATATGGGACAACTTGGGAAATAAAGATTTCTTACTTACCTAACTAGCCAGAGCCTTCAGTAACTGCTGATAGCTGGGACAGAATTACACTAAAGACTACCCATCTGGTTAATACCACTCTGAATAGGCTCATCCGAGCCAGAGAGAGGTCTTTAAAATAACAAAAGAATTACCCACTAGAAGAAACAAAAGACTAAATTACAGGAGGAATATAGCCATTCAGGCCAAACTACTGGAATGCTAGGGCCATTTAATAGAACCATCTTTAAAATAGGTCTTTAAAATAACAAAAGAATCACCCATCACGGGAAACAAAAGGTTAACTACTGGCAGGAAACAGCCATTTTTGACAAAAATTCCAGAGAGCTAGGGCTATTGAGGACACAAAGGGGACACATCCACCAATGAGGACCCCACAAACCAGTGGCCTCAAACAGGTCCTCTCTGTGACCTGATAAACAGAACCACAATCCTCTCACACTCACACCTGAAGAAGCCTAAGACAAGGCGAAACGTTGTGTCGACATATGCTTTGGAAGACAGCAGAGGAACACATCCTACTCGGAGGAACTCTCCCGCTGCTGATCCCGAAAGAGCAAAACAAACCTGAACATTTTCACGGACGAGACACCAGGAGGAATCCTGCAGCAACACGGTACAGACTGCACTACCTTGTGGTGGAAACCTAACGGTGTCAACTAAACCACAAGGTAACAGTCTTGGTAAGTATAGACTGCTTTGATAAGCGTCAACCTCGTGTTGACAGCACGCTATCAAACAGTCGAAACCTGCACCGCCGCTTGCACAACATTTTTAATGATAAAAAATTACTAAAAAAACACTAAAAATCTGTAAAATTTGAAAAATATTTGACAATTCTAGAAAATAAAAACAGTTTAAACCACAAAAAAATAGTCTTGCGTTATTCTCAAAATTAGAAAATTAAAAACACCTAAAAACACACCACCTTACCCACACCAAAACACCATGACGGCTTTCGCTGAGGCCACTAGGACCCTCTTCCGAGTCATCCAGACAACGCATCACCTGCAGAACACTGCAGTGTCTGGAGCCGGGACAGCACCACCCACCAGTTTATTTAAAAAGATGCAGGAACTGGCCACCCTGGTGAGACCGGCCTCCCCGACAGAGGACACCATGTTGTTACTGACGGGGAATGCCCGGAACTGGCTCCACACATGCATGCAGATCTTGGAGGAACACTATCTCAAGATCCTGGAACAACTCACCAAAAAGTTGGAGAGAATTCAGCTCAACAACTGGCCAGAGGCGTTCCAGGTGGCGGCCAGGTGGGCCAAAAAGAAGTTTGGCCGAAGATTACACCCGACCACCCTGGACATCGCCCAGGAAACAGTGGCCCCAATTTGGAGAACTGTAAGACGCACAACTCCAGTCTCCACCAGCAACAGATTCACTGCTCTAGTGAATCCTCCACCACCCCCACCCACAGCGGATAGAATCACCCACACTACGCCCCGGAACCAGGACCAGTACCAGAGGGAGTGGCCGACACTGCGGCAGACATGCACCCCCAGGATCAGCGCGCCTAAACCCCACCGAGCACCAGCACAGAACCGGAGAAGGACCCGTGGAACCCCAGAAAACCACAGGGACTGGACTCCGGAACCACTACCACAAAGGCCCCAAAAACCCAGACACAGACGGGACCATGACCACTCTGGCCCCACCGCTAACCCCCACTCAGCTCCTAATTCTAACCGCACCCCTACCCCTATCCCTGACCCCAACCCCCACCCTAACCCCAACCCTGACCCCAACCCCCACCCCCACCCTAACCCTAACCCTAACCCCAACCCCCACCCCCACCCTAACCCTAACCTTAACCCTACCCCTATCCCTGACCCCAACCCCCACCCCCACCCCCACCCTAACCCTAACCCTGACCCCCACCCCCACCCTGACCCCAACCCCAACCCCCACCCTAACCCTAACCCTACCCCTGAGCCCAACCCCCACCCCCACCCTAACCCTAACCCCACTCCCACTCCGACCCCTGACCTGAACCCTGCACCCACTCCCACCCCCCCACCCCACGCCACTGGAGTCGGAGTAGCGGAGGAAATCTTCTACCCGACCAGACACCCCCGAACAACGCGGAAGGTCCAGGAATGGACCATCAGAACCAGCAAACCGAACATAATCCTAGGGGACTCCAACCTCTCCAGGATCCAGTCCCACTCCAGGGGAGACCTCCAAATTGACAGCTACCCCGGAGCAACATTTTATCATATCGCAGGACTCCTGGAGAAAACCCAAGTGAATCCCAGAGTACAGAGAGTCATCCTGTCCACTGGGATTAACAACAAGGACCAGCACCCTAAAAAAACTGCAATAAAACAGCTGCAGACCATGCTGAGGATGACGAAAAACACCTTCCCGGCAGCAGAAATTTGGATCCCGTTAATTAATTATTCCCAAAACCTGGAACCCCGCCAGAAATCCAATTTGGAGGAGATCAATAATCACATTCTCCGAAACATGCCACATGTTCCCAAACTTCCGGAGGAGGACTTCCGCACTACACGGGACGACATCCACTGGACAGAGAGAACAGCTGGCAAGATGTTGGAACACTGGCTAAAACATTTAAACTGAGAATCCCCACAAACCCAAACACAAACAGGGAGGGGAATAAGAACATTATACTGCTGGCACAAAACTTTTCACCCACACCAAATCAAATTAGTTTACTGGACAAAGGCCTATCATTCGTACCGACGGCAAACATTAGAAAAAAACAAAAAGAAACCCTCAGAGGAGAAGCTCAGGAGTTTCACAGAAAGCTGAAACTAGCTGTCTTTTTTGAGGGATCAGAAAACACAAACAGAACACCCTTTATGGCCCGATCCAACTGGGAACCCAGGGAGAGCCAAATCCCGGGTACAATCACACAACTCATAAAAGACAACAACACCCTGATCAAGGCACTTAACCCCCAAACCCATAAAGACAAAAACAACCTCAGCAGAGGAGAGAGCCAAGCACTACATCAGCTGGCAAACAATAAACAAATTGTCATCAAACCAGCTGACAAGGGGAGTGCCATAGTAATCATGGACAGAACACAGTACATCCAAGAAGCACACAGACAATTAAACAACACTACACACTATAAAAAATTAATTCGACCCATATATCTAGACACAGCACAAGAAATATATGACATTATACAGACACTATTAGAAAACAATTACATCACAAAAAAACAAAGTTTTTACCTAAGGGGGGAGGAAAATCCTAGACCAAGGGTTTTTTACCTCCTCCCCAAAATACACAAACAGCCTCAGTCCTGGAGTGTACCATATGAGATCCCGGCAGGGAGACCTATTGTTTCAGACTGCAACAGCGAATCCTACAGGATCGCAGAATACATAGACCATTTCCTCACTCCACTGTCAACTAAACACAACAGCTACATAAAAGACACATACGACTTCATACGCATAGTTAAAAACACTAAAATAACACAGGACACCATTTTATTCACAATTGACATAGATAGTCTCTACACAAACATAAACACTGCAGCAGGGCTAACAGCTGTAAAACTCTGGATGGAGAAATACCCGGACGACAGCCGCCCGGATACATCTCTCCTACAACTGTTAGAAATCAACCTGACAAAAAATGATTTTGAATTCAACAAAGAATTTTTTTTACAAATCAGCGGCACAGCGATGGGTAAGAAATTTGCACCGGCCTACGCTAACATTTACATGGCACACTGGGAGGAGACTGTTTTTCCAAAATGCCCCAAATTACCCACCAATTATTTTAGATACTTAGATGACATATGGGGAACATGGACACACAGTTTAGAGGACTTCAAACACTTTATACAAATCCTCAACACACACCATAGAATGATAACAGTTAAATACATCACGCATAACCAACAAATAGATTTCTTGGACACTACCACATACAAGGGACCCTCTTTTTCCCAAACACACACCTTAGACACTAAAGTTTTCTTTAAAGAGACTGACACACACACACTTTTACATAAAAACAGTCTCCACCCTAAACACACTTTCAAGGGCCTGATCAAATCACAATTGCTCAGGTTCAACAGGATTTGCACACAGGTAATAGATTTTGAAGAGGCTACCCAGACCCTCTTCAATGCATTAAAACCAAGGGGGTATTCCAGATCTTTTCTTAGACAGGTCCGGAAAACTTTCTTGACCACCAGACAACAAGACACGCGCAAAATCATTCCGCTAATCACCACCTACTCAGCATTTAGCCTAGCTGCAAACAGAAAAATTAAATTAAATCTAACCCGCACTCTACAGAACACAAACATTATCCAGGACTATAAAATTATCTCAGCATATAAAAGAAATAAAAATCTTAAAGATCATCTGGTAAGCAGCAAACTACCAGAAATTAATACTTTACCGACACAGGGCCCAATATTTTACAAACAAGCCACTACAGTCAGAAACACCACTACCAACACAACCTACATAATAAAACAAACACTAAATAAAAACACTAAAAACTGCATATATGCCATTAAGTGCAAACAATGTGGTATAATATATGTAGGAGAAACAGGGAACACAATTAAATGTAGACTAGCACAACATATATACAACATTAGAAATCATAGAGAGACAGACACACACCTGGTGGCTCATTTCCTTCACCATGGACTTGAGGCACTAGAAATATCGGGCCTTCAAATGAACAACAATTGGACACCGGAGGAGAGACGCAGGTTTGAGAAACACTGGATTCTCAAGCTTAGCACTCTATTTCCAAGAGGACTAAATCAACGCACATAGAGCACCGACACAAGAGGGACCAAATTCTTCCTACTTAAAGGCTTCAGTACCCTGAATGGCCAGTGCAAACTTTTATTTCCCAAGAGGCCCTAATATGGGACAACTTGGGAAATAAAGATTTCTTACTTACCTAACTAGCCAGAGCCTTCAGTAACTGCTGATAGCTGGGACAGAATTACACTAAAGACTACCCATCTGGTTAATACCACTCTGAATAGGCTCATCCGAGCCAGAGAGAGGTCTTTAAAATAACAAAAGAATTACCCACTAGAAGAAACAAAAGACTAAATTACAGGAGGAATATAGCCATTCAGGCCAAACTACTGGAATGCTAGGGCCATTTAATAGAACCATCTTTAAAATAGGTCTTTAAAATAACAAAAGAATCACCCATCACGGGAAACAAAAGGTTAACTACTGGCAGGAAACAGCCATTTTTGACAAAAATTCCAGAGAGCTAGGGCTATTGAGGACACAAAGGGGACACATCCACCAATGAGGACCCCACAAACCAGTGGCCTCAAACAGGTCCTCTCTGTGACCTGATAAACAGAACCACAATCCTCTCACACTCACACCTGAAGAAGCCTAAGACAAGGCGAAACGTTGTGTCGACATATGCTTTGGAAGACAGCAGAGGAACACATCCTACTCGGAGGAACTCTCCCGCTGCTGATCCCGAAAGAGCAAAACAAACCTGAACATTTTCACGGACGAGACACCAGGAGGAATCCTGCAGCAACACGGTACAGACTGCACTACCTTGTGGTGGAAACCTAACGGTGTCAACTAAACCACAAGGTAACAGTCTTGGTAAGTATAGACTGCTTTGATAAGCGTCAACCTCGTGTTGACAGCACGCTATCAAACAGTCGAAACCTGCACCGCCGCTTGCACAACATTTTTAATGATAAAAAATTACTAAAAAAACACTAAAAATCTGTAAAATTTGAAAAATATTTGACAATTCTAGAAAATAAAAACAGTTTAAACCACAAAAAAATAGTCTTGCGTTATTCTCAAAATTAGAAAATTAAAAACACCTAAAAACACACCACCTTACCCACACCAAAACACCATGACGGCTTTCGCTGAGGCCACTAGGACCCTCTTCCGAGTCATCCAGACAACGCATCACCTGCAGAACACTGCAGTGTCTGGAGCCGGGACAGCACCACCCACCAGTTTATTTAAAAAGATGCAGGAACTGGCCACCCTGGTGAGACCGGCCTCCCCGACAGAGGACACCATGTTGTTACTGACGGGGAATGCCCGGAACTGGCTCCACACATGCATGCAGATCTTGGAGGAACACTATCTCAAGATCCTGGAACAACTCACCAAAAAGTTGGAGAGAATTCAGCTCAACAACTGGCCAGAGGCGTTCCAGGTGGCGGCCAGGTGGGCCAAAAAGAAGTTTGGCCGAAGATTACACCCGACCACCCTGGACATCGCCCAGGAAACAGTGGCCCCAATTTGGAGAACTGTAAGACGCACAACTCCAGTCTCCACCAGCAACAGATTCACTGCTCTAGTGAATCCTCCACCACCCCCACCCACAGCGGATAGAATCACCCACACTACGCCCCGGAACCAGGACCAGTACCAGAGGGAGTGGCCGACACTGCGGCAGACATGCACCCCCAGGATCAGCGCTCCTAAACCCCACCGAGCACCAGCACAGAACCGGAGAAGGACCCGTGGAACCCCAGAAAACCACAGGGACTGGACTCCGGAACCACTACCACAAAGGCCCCAAAAACCCAGACACAGACGGGACCATGACCACTCTGGCCCCACCGCTAACCCCCACTCAGCTCCTAATTCTAACCGCACCCCTATCCCTATCCCTGACCCCAACCCCCACCCCAACCCTGACCCCAACCCCCACCCCCACCCTAACCCTAACCCTAACCCCAACCCTGACCCCAACCCCCACCCCCACCCTAACCCTAACCTTAACCCTACCCCTATCCCTGACCCCAACCCCCACCCCCACCCCCACCCTAACCCTAACCCTGACCCCCACCCCCACCCTGACCCCAACCCCCACCCTAACCCTAACCCTACCCCTGAGCCCAACCCCCACCCCCACCCTAACCCTAACCCCACTCCCACTCCGACCCCTGACCTGAACCCTGCACCCACTCCCACCCCCCCACCCCACGCCACTGGAGTCGGAGTAGCGGAGGAAATCTTCTACCCGACCAGACACCCCCGAACAACCCGGAAGGTCCAGGAATGGACCATCAGAACCAGCAAACCGAATATAATCCTAGGGGACTCCAACCTCTCCAGGATCCAGTCCCACTCCAGGGGAGACCTCCAAATTGACAGCTACCCCGGAGCAACATTTTATCATATCGCAGGACTCCTGGAGAAAACCCAAGTGAATCCCAGAGTACAGAGAGTCATCCTGTCCACTGGGATTAACAACAAGGACCAGCACCCTAAAAAAACTGCAATAAAACAGCTGCAGACCATGCTGAGGATGACGAAAAACACCTTCCCGGCAGCAGAAATTTGGATCCCATTAATTAATTATTCCCAAAACCTGGAACCCCGCCAGAAATCCAATTTGGAGGAGATCAATAACCACATCCTCCAAAACATGCCACATGTTCCCAAGCTTCCGGAGGAGGACTTCCGCACTACACGGGACGACATCCACTGGACAGAGAGAACAGCTGGCAAGATGTTGGAACACTGGCTAAAACATTTAAACTGAGAATCCCCACAAACCCAAACACAAACAGGGAGGGGAATAAGAACATTATACTGCTGGCACAAAACTTTTCACCCACACCAAATCAAATTAGTTTACTGGACAAAGGCCTATCATTCGTACCGACGGCAAACATTAGAAAGAAACAAAAAGAAACCCTCAAAGGAGAAGCTCAGGAGTTTCACAGAAAGCTGAAACTTGCTGTCTTTTTTGAGGGATCAGAAAACACAGACAGAACACCCTTTATGGCCCGATCCAACTGGGAACCTAGGGAGAGCCAAATCCCGGGTACAATCACACAACTCATAAAAGACAACAACACCCTGATCAAGGCACTTAACCCCCAAACCCATAAAGACAAAAACAACCTCAGCAGAGGAGAGAGCCAAGCACTACATCAGCTGGCAAACAATAAACAAATTGTCATCAAACCAGCTGACAAGGGGAGTGCCATAGTAATCATGGACAGAACACAATACATTCAAGAAGCACACAGACAATTAAACAACACTACACACTATAAAAAATTAATTCGACCCATATATCTAGACACAGCACAAGAAATATATGACATTATACAGACACTATTAGAAAACAATTACATCACAAAAAAACAACAAAAAAAACAAAGTTTTTACCTAAGGGGGAGGAAAATCCTAGACCAAGGGTTTTTTACCTCCTCCCCAAAATACACAAACAGCCTCAGTCCTGGAGTGTACCATATGAGATCCCGGCAGGGAGACCTATTGTTTCAGACTGCAACAGCGAATCCTACAGGATCGCAGAATACATAGACTATTTCCTCACTCCACTGTCAACTAAACACAACAGTTACATAAAAGACACATACGACTTCATACGCATAGTTAAAACACTAAAATAACACAGGACACCATTTTATTCACAATTGACATAGATAGTCTCTACACAAACATAAACACTGCAGCAGGGCTAACAGCTGTAAAACTCTGGATGGAGAAATACCCGGACGACAGCCGCCCGGATACATCTCTCCTACAACTGTTAGAAATCAACCTGACAAAAAATGATTTGAATTCAACAAAGAATTCTTTTTACAAATCACGGCACAGCGATGGGTAAGAAATTTGCACCGGCCTACGCTAACATTTACATGGCACACTGGGAGGAGACTGTTTTCAAAAATGCCCCAAATTACCCACCAATTATTTTAGATACTTAGATGACATATGGGGAACATGGACACACAGTTTAGAGGACTTCAAACACTTTATACAAATCCTCAACACACACCATAGAATGATAACAGTTAAATACATCACGCATAACCAACAAATAGATTTCTTGGACAACTACCACATACAAGGGGACCCTCTTTTTCCCAAACACACACTTTAGACACTAAAGTTTTCTTTAAAGAGACCGACACACACACACTTTTACATAAAAACAGTCTCCACCCTAAACACACTTTCAAGGGCCTGATCAAATCACAATTGCTCAGTTCAACAGGATTTGCACACAGGTAATAGATTTTGAAGAGGCTACCCAGACCCTCTTCATGCATTAAAACCAAGGGGGTATTCCAGATCTTCCTTAGACAGGTCCGGAAAACTTCTTAACCACCAGACAACAAGACACGCGCAAAATCATTCCGCTAATCACCACCTACTCAGCATTTAGCCTAGCTGCAAACAGAAAAATTAATTAAATCTAACCCGCACTCTACAGAACACAAACATTATCCAGGAATATAAAATTATCTCAGCATATAAAAGAAATAAAATCTTAAAGATCATCTGGTAAGCAGCAAACTACCAGAAATTAATACTTTACCGACACAGGGCCCAATATTTTACAAACAAGCACTACAGTCAGAAACACCACTACCAACACAACCTACATAATAAAACAAACACTAAATAAAAACACTAAAAACTGCATATATGCCATTAAGTGCAAACAATGTGGTATAATATATGTAGGAGAAACAGGGAACACAATTAAATGTAGACTAGCACAACATATATACAACATTAGAAATCATAGAGAGACAGACACACACCTGGTGGCTCATTTCCTTCACCATGGACTTGAGGCACTAGAAATATCGGGCCTTCAAATGAACAACAATTGGACACCGGAGAGAGACGCAGGTTGAGAAACACTGGATTCTCAACTTAGCACTCTATTTCCAAGAGGACTAAATCAACGCACATAGAGCACCGACACAAGAGGGACCAAATTCTTCCTACTTAAAGGCTTCAGTACCCTGAATGGCCAGTGCAAAACTTTTATTTCCCAAGAGG
Source organism: Conger conger (assembly GCF_963514075.1). Lineage (NCBI taxonomy): Eukaryota > Metazoa > Chordata > Actinopteri > Anguilliformes > Congridae > Conger > Conger conger. The sequence continues at coordinate 54,831 of NW_026890452.1, forward strand.
CCCTAATATGGGACAACTTGGGAAATAAAGATTTCTTACTTACCTAACTAGCCAGAGCCTTCAGTAACTGCTGATAGCTGGGACAGAATTACACTAAAGACTACCCATCTGGTTAATACCACTCTGAATAGGCTCATCCGAGCCAGAGAGAGGTCTTTAAAATAACAAAAGAATTACCCACTAGAAGAAACAAAAGACTAAATTACAGGAGGAATATAGCCATTCAGGCCAAACTACTGGAATGCTAGGGCCATTTAATAGAACCATCTTTAAAATAGGTCTTTAAAATAACAAAAGAATCACCCATCACAGGAAACAAAAGGTTAACTACTGGCAGGAAACAGCCATTTTTGACAAAAATTCCAGAGAGCTAGGGCTATTAAGGACACAAAGGGGACACATCCACCAATGAGGACCCCACAAACCAGTGGCCTCAAACAGGTCCTCTCTGTAACCTGATAAACAGAACCACAATCCTCTCACACTCACACCTGAAGAAGCCTAAGACAAGGCGAAACGTTGTGTCGACATATGCTTTGGAAGACAGCAGAGGAACCATCCTACTCGGAGGAACTCTCCCGCTGCTGATCCCGAAAGAGCAAAACAAACCTGAACATTTTCACGGACGAGACACCAGGAGGAATCCTGCAGCAACACGGTACAGACTGCACTACCTTGTGGTGGAAACCTAACGGTGTCAACTAAACCACAAGGTAACAGTCTTGGTAAGTATAGACTGCTTTGATAAGCGTCAACCTCGTGTTGACAGCACGCTATCAAACAGTCGAAACCTGCACCGCCGCTTGCACAACATTTTTAATGATAAAAAATTACTAAAAAAACACTAAAAATCTGTAAAATTTGAAAAATATTTGACAATTCTAGAAAATAAAAACAGTTTAAACCACAAAAAAATAGTCTTGCGTTATTCTCAAAATTAGAAAATTAAAAACACCTAAAAACACACCACCTTACCCACACCAAAACACCATGACGGCTTTCGCTGAGGCCACTAGGACCCTCTTCCGAGTCATCCAGACAACGCATCACCTGCAGAACACTGCAGTGTCTGGAGCCGGGACAGCACCACCCACCAGTTTATTTAAAAAGATGCAGGAACTGGCCACCCTGGTGAGACCGGCCTCCCCGACAGAGGACACCATGTTGTTACTGACGGGGAATGCCCGGAACTGGCTCCACACATGCATGCAGATCTTGGAGGAACACTATCTCAAGATCCTGGAACAACTCACCAAAAAGTTGGAGAGAATTCAGCTCAACAACTGGCCAGAGGCGTTCCAGGTGGCGGCCAGGTGGGCCAAAAAGAAGTTTGGCCGAAGATTACACCCGACCACCCTGGACATCGCCCAGGAAACAGTGGCCCCAATTTGGAGAACTGTAAGACGCACAACTCCAGTCTCCACCAGCAACAGATTCACTGCTCTAGTGAATCCTCCACCACCCCCACCCACAGCGGATAGAATCACCCACACTACGCCCCGGAACCAGGACCAGTACCAGAGGGAGTGGCCGACACTGCGGCAGACATGCACCCCCAGGATCAGCGCTCCTAAACCCCACCGAGCACCAGCACAGAACCGGAGAAGGACCCGTGGAACCCCAGAAAACCACAGGGACTGGACTCCGGAACCACTACCACAAAGGCCCCAAAAACCCAGACACAGACGGGACCATGACCACTCTGGCCCCACCGCTAACCCCCACTCAGCTCCTAATTCTAACCGCACCCCTATCCCTATCCCTGACCCCAACCCCCACCCCAACCCTGACCCCAACCCCCACCCCCACCCTAACCCTAACCCTAACCCCAACCCTGACCCCAACCCCCACCCCCACCCTAACCCTAACCTTAACCCTACCCCTATCCCTGACCCCAACCCCCACCCCCACCCCCACCCTAACCCTAACCCTGACCCCCACCCCCACCCTGACCCCAACCCCCACCCTAACCCTAACCCTACCCCTGAGCCCAACCCCCACCCCCACCCTAACCCTAACCCCACTCCCACTCCGACCCCTGACCTGAACCCTGCACCCACTCCCACCCCCCCACCCCACGCCACTGGAGTCGGAGTAGCGGAGGAAATCTTCTACCCGACCAGACACCCCCGAACAACCCGGAAGGTCCAGGAATGGACCATCAGAACCAGCAAACCGAATATAATCCTAGGGGACTCCAACCTCTCCAGGATCCAGTCCCACTCCAGGGGAGACCTCCAAATTGACAGCTACCCCGGAGCAACATTTTATCATATCGCAGGACTCCTGGAGAAAACCCAAGTGAATCCCAGAGTACAGAGAGTCATCCTGTCCACTGGGATTAACAACAAGGACCAGCACCCTAAAAAAACTGCAATAAAAACAGCTGCAGACCATGCTGAGGATGACGAAAAACACTTCCCGGCAGCAGAAATTTGGATCCCATTAATTAATTATTCCCAAAACCTGGAACCCCCGCCAGAAATCCAATTTGGAGGAGATCAATAACCACATCCTCCGAAACATGCCACATGTTCCCAAGCTTCCGGAGGAGGACTTCCGCACTACACGGACGACATCCACTGGACAGAGAGAACAGCTGGCAAGATGTTGGAACACTGGCTAAAACATTTAAACTGAGAATCCCCACAAACCCAAACACAAACAGGGAGGGAATAAGAACATTATACTGCTGCACAAAACTTTTCACCCACACCAAATCAAATTAGTTTACTGGACAAAGGCCTATCATTCGTACCGACGGCAAACATTAGAAAGAAACAAAAAGAAACCCTCAAAGGAGAAGCTCAGGAGTTTCACAGAAAGCTGAAACTTGCTGTCTTTTTTGAGGGATCAGAAAACACAGACAGAACACCCTTTATGGCCCGATCCAACTGGGAACCTAGGGAGAGCCAAATCCCGGGTACAATCACACAACTCATAAAAGACAACAACACCCTGATCAAGGCACTTAACCCCCAAACCCATAAAGACAAAAACAACCTCAGCAGAGGAGAGAGCCAAGCACTACATCAGCTGGCAAACAATAAACAAATTGTCATCAAACCAGCTGACAAGGGGAGTGCCATAGTAATCATGGACAGAACACAATACATTCAAGAAGCACACAGACAATTAAACAACACTACACACTATAAAAAATTAATTCGACCCATATATCTAGACACAGCACAAGAAATATATGACATTATACAGACACTATTAGAAAACAATTACATCACAAAAAAACAAAGTTTTTACCTAAGGGGGGAGGAAAATCCTAGACCAAGGGTTTTTTACCTCCTCCCCAAAATACACAAACAGCCTCAGTCCTGGAGTGTACCATATGAGATCCCGGCAGGGAGACCTATTGTTTCAGACTGCAACAGCGAATCCTACAGGATCGCAGAATACATAGACTATTTCCTCACTCCACTGTCAACTAAACACAACAGTTACATAAAAGACACATACGACTTCATACGCATAGTTAAAAACACTAAAATAACACAGGACACCATTTTATTCACAATTGACATAGATAGTCTCTACACAAACATAAACACTGCAGCAGGGCTAACAGCTGTAAAACTCTGGATGGAGAAATACCCGGACGACAGCCGCCCGGATACATCTCTCCTACAACTGTTAGAAATCAACCTGACAAAAAATGATTTTGAATTCAACAAAGAATTATTTTTACAAATCAGCGGCACAGCGATGGGTAAGAAATTTGCACCGGCCTACGCTAACATTTACATGGCACACTGGGAGGAGACTGTTTTTCAAAAATGCCCCAAATTACCCACCAATTATTTTAGATACTTAGATGACATATGGGGAACATGGACACACAGTTTAGAGGACTTCAAACACTTTATACAAATCCTCAACACACACCATAGAATGATAACAGTTAAATACATCACGCATAACCAACAAATAGATTTCTTGGACACTACCACATACAAGGGACCCTCTTTTTCCCAAACACACACTTTAGACACTAAAGTTTTCTTTAAAGAGACCGACACACACACACTTTTACATAAAAACAGTCTCCACCCTAAACACACTTTCAAGGGCCTGATCAAATCACAATTGCTCAGGTTCAACAGGATTTGCACACAGGTAATAGATTTTGAAGAGGCTACCCAGACCCTCTTCAATGCATTAAAACCAAGGGGGTATTCCAGATCTTTCCTTAGACAGGTCCGGAAAACTTTCTTAACCACCAGACAACAAGACACGCGCAAAATCATTCCGCTAATCACCACCTACTCAGCATTTAGCCTAGCTGCAAACAGAAAAATTAAATTAAATCTAACCCGCACTCTACAGAACACAAACATTATCCAGGAATATAAAATTATCTCAGCATATAAAAGAAATAAAAATCTTAAAGATCATCTGGTAAGCAGCAAACTACCAGAAATTAATACTTTACCGACACAGGGCCCAATATTTTACAAACAAGCCACTACAGTCAGAAACACCACTACCAACACAACCTACATAATAAAACAAACACTAAATAAAAACACTAAAAACTGCATATATGCCATTAAGTGCAAACAATGTGGTATAATATATGTAGGAGAAACAGGGAACACAATTAAATGTAGACTAGCACAACATATATACAACATTAGAAATCATAGAGAGACAGACACACACCTGGTGGCTCATTTCCTTCACCATGGACTTGAGGCACTAGAAATATCGGGCCTTCAAATGAACAACAATTGGACACCGGAGGAGAGACGCAGGTTTGAGAAACACTGGATTCTCAAACTTAGCACTCTATTTCCAAGAGGACTAAATCAACGCACATAGAGCACCGACACAAGAGGGACCAAATTCTTCCTACTTAAAGGCTTCAGTACCCTGAATGGCCAGTGCAAACTTTTATTTCCCAAGAGGCCCTAATATGGGACAACTTGGGAAATAAAGATTTCTTACTTACCTAACTAGCCAGAGCCTTCAGTAACTGCTGATAGCTGGGACAGAATTACACTAAAGACTACCCATCTGGTTAATACCACTCTGAATAGGCTCATCCGAGCCAGAGAGAGGTCTTTAAAATAACAAAAGAATTACCCACTAGAAGAAACAAAAGACTAAATTACAGGAGGAATATAGCCATTCAGGCCAAACTACTGGAATGCTAGGGCCATTTAATAGAACCATCTTTAAAATAGGTCTTTAAAATAACAAAAGAATCACCCATCACAGGAAACAAAAGGTTAACTACTGGCAGGAAACAGCCATTTTTGACAAAAATTCCAGAGAGCTAGGGCTATTAAGGACACAAAGGGGACACATCCACCAATGAGGACCCCACAAACCAGTGGCCTCAAACAGGTCCTCTCTGTAACCTGATAAACAGAACCACAATCCTCTCACACTCACACCTGAAGAAGCCTAAGACAAGGCGAAACGTTGTGTCGACATATGCTTTGGAAGACAGCAGAGGAACCATCCTACTCGGAGGAACTCTCCCGCTGCTGATCCCGAAAGAGCAAAACAAACCTGAACATTTTCACGGACGAGACACCAGGAGGAATCCTGCAGCAACACGGTACAGACTGCACTACCTTGTGGTGGAAACCTAACGGTGTCAACTAAACCACAAGGTAACAGTCTTGGTAAGTATAGACTGCTTTGATAAGCGTCAACCTCGTGTTGACAGCACGCTATCAAACAGTCGAAACCTGCACCGCCGCTTGCACAACATTTTTAATGATAAAAAATTACTAAAAAAACACTAAAAATCTGTAAAATTTGAAAAATATTTGACAATTCTAGAAAATAAAAACAGTTTAAACCACAAAAAAATAGTCTTGCGTTATTCTCAAAATTAGAAAATTAAAAACACCTAAAAACACACCACCTTACCCACACCAAAACACCATGACGGCTTTCGCTGAGGCCACTAGGACCCTCTTCCGAGTCATCCAGACAACGCATCACCTGCAGAACACTGCAGTGTCTGGAGCCGGGACAGCACCACCCACCAGTTTATTTAAAAAGATGCAGGAACTGGCCACCCTGGTGAGACCGGCCTCCCCGACAGAGGACACCATGTTGTTACTGACGGGGAATGCCCGGAACTGGCTCCACACATGCATGCAGATCTTGGAGGAACACTATCTCAAGATCCTGGAACAACTCACCAAAAAGTTGGAGAGAATTCAGCTCAACAACTGGCCAGAGGCGTTCCAGGTGGCGGCCAGGTGGGCCAAAAAGAAGTTTGGCCGAAGATTACACCCGACCACCCTGGACATCGCCCAGGAAACAGTGGCCCCAATTTGGAGAACTGTAAGACGCACAACTCCAGTCTCCACCAGCAACAGATTCACTGCTCTAGTGAATCCTCCACCACCCCCACCCACAGCGGATAGAATCACCCACACTACGCCCCGGAACCAGGACCAGTACCAGAGGGAGTGGCCGACACTGCGGCAGACATGCACCCCCAGGATCAGCGCTCCTAAACCCCACCGAGCACCAGCACAGAACCGGAGAAGGACCCGTGGAACCCCAGAAAACCACAGGGACTGGACTCCGGAACCACTACCACAAAGGCCCCAAAAACCCAGACACAGACGGGACCATGACCACTCTGGCCCCACCGCTAACCCCCACTCAGCTCCTAATTCTAACCGCACCCCTATCCCTATCCCTGACCCCAACCCCCACCCCAACCCTGACCCCAACCCCCACCCCCACCCTAACCCTAACCCTAACCCCAACCCTGACCCCAACCCCCACCCCCACCCTAACCCTAACCTTAACCCTACCCCTATCCCTGACCCCAACCCCCACCCCCACCCCCACCCTAACCCTAACCCTGACCCCCACCCCCACCCTGACCCCAACCCCCACCCTAACCCTAACCCTACCCCTGAGCCCAACCCCCACCCCCACCCTAACCCTAACCCCACTCCCACTCCGACCCCTGACCTGAACCCTGCACCCACTCCCACCCCCCCACCCCACGCCACTGGAGTCGGAGTAGCGGAGGAAATCTTCTACCCGACCAGACACCCCCGAACAACCCGGAAGGTCCAGGAATGGACCATCAGAACCAGCAAACCGAATATAATCCTAGGGGACTCCAACCTCTCCAGGATCCAGTCCCACTCCAGGGGAGACCTCCAAATTGACAGCTACCCCGGAGCAACATTTTATCATATCGCAGGACTCCTGGAGAAAACCCAAGTGAATCCCAGAGTACAGAGAGTCATCCTGTCCACTGGGATTAACAACAAGGACCAGCACCCTAAAAAAACTGCAATAAAACAGCTGCAGACCATGCTGAGGATGACGAAAAACACCTTCCCGGCAGCAGAAATTTGGATCCCATTAATTAATTATTCCCAAAACCTGGAACCCCGCCAGAAATCCAATTTGGAGGAGATCAATAACCACATCCTCCGAAACATGCCACATGTTCCCAAGCTTCCGGAGGAGGACTTCCGCACTACACGGGACGACATCCACTGGACAGAGAGAACAGCTGGCAAGATGTTGGAACACTGGCTAAAACATTTAAACTGAGAATCCCCACAAACCCAAACACAAACAGGGAGGGGAATAAGAACATTATACTGCTGGCACAAAACTTTTCACCCACACCAAATCAAATTAGTTTACTGGACAAAGGCCTATCATTCGTACCGACGGCAAACATTAGAAAGAAACAAAAAGAAACCCTCAAAGGAGAAGCTCAGGAGTTTCACAGAAAGCTGAAACTTGCTGTCTTTTTTGAGGGATCAGAAAACACAGACAGAACACCCTTTATGGCCCGATCCAACTGGGAACCTAGGGAGAGCCAAATCCCGGGTACAATCACACAACTCATAAAAGACAACAACACCCTGATCAAGGCACTTAACCCCCAAACCCATAAAGACAAAAACAACCTCAGCAGAGGAGAGAGCCAAGCACTACATCAGCTGGCAAACAATAAACAAATTGTCATCAAACCAGCTGACAAGGGGAGTGCCATAGTAATCATGGACAGAACACAATACATTCAAGAAGCACACAGACAATTAAACAACACTACACACTATAAAAAATTAATTCGACCCATATATCTAGACACAGCACAAGAAATATATGACATTATACAGACACTATTAGAAAACAATTACATCACAAAAAAACAAAGTTTTTACCTAAGGGGGGAGGAAAATCCTAGACCAAGGGTTTTTTACCTCCTCCCCAAAATACACAAACAGCCTCAGTCCTGGAGTGTACCATATGAGATCCCGGCAGGGAGACCTATTGTTTCAGACTGCAACAGCGAATCCTACAGGATCGCAGAATACATAGACTATTTCCTCACTCCACTGTCAACTAAACACAACAGTTACATAAAAGACACATACGACTTCATACGCATAGTTAAAAACACTAAAATAACACAGGACACCATTTTATTCACAATTGACATAGATAGTCTCTACACAAACATAAACACTGCAGCAGGGCTAACAGCTGTAAAACTCTGGATGGAGAAATACCCGGACGACAGCCGCCCGGATACATCTCTCCTACAACTGTTAGAAATCAACCTGACAAAAAATGATTTTGAATTCAACAAAGAATTCTTTTTACAAATCAGCGGCACAGCGATGGGTAAGAAATTTGCACCGGCCTACGCTAACATTTACATGGCACACTGGGAGGAGACTGTTTTTCAAAAATGCCCCAAATTACCCACCAATTATTTTAGATACTTAGATGACATATGGGGAACATGGACACACAGTTTAGAGGACTTCAAACACTTTATACAAATCCTCAACACACACCATAGAATGATAACAGTTAAATACATCACGCATAACCAACAAATAGATTTCTTGGACACTACCACATACAAGGGACCCTCTTTTTCCCAAACACACACTTTAGACACTAAAGTTTTCTTTAAAGAGACCGACACACACACACTTTTACATAAAAACAGTCTCCACCCTAAACACACTTTCAAGGGCCTGATCAAATCACAATTGCTCAGGTTCAACAGGATTTGCACACAGGTAATAGATTTTGAAGAGGCTACCCAGACCCTCTTCAATGCATTAAAACCAAGGGGGTATTCCAGATCTTTCCTTAGACAGGTCCGGAAAACTTTCTTAACCACCAGACAACAAGACACGCGCAAAATCATTCCGCTAATCACCACCTACTCAGCATTTAGCCTAGCTGCAAACAGAAAAATTAAATTAAATCTAACCCGCACTCTACAGAACACAAACATTATCCAGGAATATAAAATTATCTCAGCATATAAAAGAAATAAAAATCTTAAAGATCATCTGGTAAGCAGCAAACTACCAGAAATTAATACTTTACCGACACAGGGCCCAATATTTTACAAACAAGCCACTACAGTCAGAAACACCACTACCAACACAACCTACATAATAAAACAAACACTAAATAAAAACACTAAAAACTGCATATATGCCATTAAGTGCAAACAATGTGGTATAATATATGTAGGAGAAACAGGGAACACAATTAAATGTAGACTAGCACAACATATATACAACATTAGAAATCATAGAGAGACAGACACACACCTGGTGGCTCATTTCCTTCACCATGGACTTGAGGCACTAGAAATATCGGGCCTTCAAATGAACAACAATTGGACACCGGAGGAGAGACGCAGGTTTGAGAAACACTGGATTCTCAAACTTAGCACTCTATTTCCAAGAGGACTAAATCAACGCACATAGAGCACCGACACAAGAGGGACCAAATTCTTCCTACTTAAAGGCTTCAGTACCCTGAATGGCCAGTGCAAACTTTTATTTCCCAAGAGGCCCTAATATGGGACAACTTGGGAAATAAAGATTTCTTACTTACCTAACCCTAACCCTAACCCTAACCCTAACCCTAACCCTAACCCTAACCCTAACCCCTAACCCTAACCCTAACCCTAACCCTAACCCTAACCCTAACCCTAACCCCTAACCCTAACCCTAACCCTAACCCTAACCCTAACCCTAACCCTAACCCTAACCCTAACCCTAACCCTAACCCTGACCCCCACCCCCACCCTGACCCCAACCCCAACCCCCACCCTAACCCTAACCCTACCCCTGAGCCCAACCCCCACCCCCACCCTAACCCTAACCCCACTCCCACTCCGACCCCTGACCTGAACCCTGCACCCACTCCCACCCCCCCACCCCACGCCACTGGAGTCGGAGTAGCGGAGGAAATCTTCTACCCGACCAGACACCCCCGAACAACGCGGAAGGTCCAGGAATGGACCATCAGAACCAGCAAACCGAACATAATCCTAGGGGACTCCAACCTCTCCAGGATCCAGTCCCACTCCAGGGGAGACCTCCAAATTGACAGCTACCCCGGAGCAACATTTTATCATATCGCAGGACTCCTGGAGAAAACCCAAGTGAATCCCAGAGTACAGAGAGTCATCCTGTCCACTGGGATTAACAACAAGGACCAGCACCCTAAAAAAACTGCAATAAAACAGCTGCAGACCATGCTGAGGATGACGAAAAACACCTTCCCGGCAGCAGAAATTTGGATCCCGTTAATTAATTATTCCCAAAACCTGGAACCCCGCCAGAAATCCAATTTGGAGGAGATCAATAATCACATTCTCCGAAACATGCCACATGTTCCCAAACTTCCGGAGGAGGACTTCCGCACTACACGGGACGACATCCACTGGACAGAGAGAACAGCTGGCAAGATGTTGGAACACTGGCTAAAACATTTAAACTGAGAATCCCCACAAACCCAAACACAAACAGGGAGGGGAATAAGAACATTATACTGCTGGCACAAAACTTTTCACCCACACCAAATCAAATTAGTTTACTGGACAAAGGCCTATCATTCGTACCGACGGCAAACATTAGAAAAAAACAAAAAGAAACCCTCAGAGGAGAAGCTCAGGAGTTTCACAGAAAGCTGAAACTAGCTGTCTTTTTTGAGGGATCAGAAAACACAAACAGAACACCCTTTATGGCCCGATCCAACTGGGAACCCAGGGAGAGCCAAATCCCGGGTACAATCACACAACTCATAAAAGACAACAACACCCTGATCAAGGCACTTAACCCCCAAACCCATAAAGACAAAAACAACCTCAGCAGAGGAGAGAGCCAAGCACTACATCAGCTGGCAAACAATAAACAAATTGTCATCAAACCAGCTGACAAGGGGAGTGCCATAGTAATCATGGACAGAACACAGTACATCCAAGAAGCACACAGACAATTAAACAACACTACACACTATAAAAAATTAATTCGACCCATATATCTAGACACAGCACAAGAAATATATGACATTATACAGACACTATTAGAAAACAATTACATCACAAAAAAACAAAGTTTTTACCTAAGGGGGGAGGAAAATCCTAGACCAAGGGTTTTTTACCTCCTCCCCAAAATACACAAACAGCCTCAGTCCTGGAGTGTACCATATGAGATCCCGGCAGGGAGACCTATTGTTTCAGACTGCAACAGCGAATCCTACAGGATCGCAGAATACATAGACCATTTCCTCACTCCACTGTCAACTAAACACAACAGCTACATAAAAGACACATACGACTTCATACGCATAGTTAAAAACACTAAAATAACACAGGACACCATTTTATTCACAATTGACATAGATAGTCTCTACACAAACATAAACACTGCAGCAGGGCTAACAGCTGTAAAACTCTGGATGGAGAAATACCCGGACGACAGCCGCCCGGATACATCTCTCCTACAACTGTTAGAAATCAACCTGACAAAAAATGATTTTGAATTCAACAAAGAATTTTTTTTACAAATCAGCGGCACAGCGATGGGTAAGAAATTTGCACCGGCCTACGCTAACATTTACATGGCACACTGGGAGGAGACTGTTTTTCCAAAATGCCCCAAATTACCCACCAATTATTTTAGATACTTAGATGACATATGGGGAACATGGACACACAGTTTAGAGGACTTCAAACACTTTATACAAATCCTCAACACACACCATAGAATGATAACAGTTAAATACATCACGCATAACCAACAAATAGATTTCTTGGACACTACCACATACAAGGGACCCTCTTTTTCCCAAACACACACCTTAGACACTAAAGTTTTCTTTAAAGAGACTGACACACACACACTTTTACATAAAAACAGTCTCCACCCTAAACACACTTTCAAGGGCCTGATCAAATCACAATTGCTCAGGTTCAACAGGATTTGCACACAGGTAATAGATTTTGAAGAGGCTACCCAGACCCTCTTCAATGCATTAAAACCAAGGGGGTATTCCAGATCTTTTCTTAGACAGGTCCGGAAAACTTTCTTGACCACCAGACAACAAGACACGCGCAAAATCATTCCGCTAATCACCACCTACTCAGCATTTAGCCTAGCTGCAAACAGAAAAATTAAATTAAATCTAACCCGCACTCTACAGAACACAAACATTATCCAGGACTATAAAATTATCTCAGCATATAAAAGAAATAAAAATCTTAAAGATCATCTGGTAAGCAGCAAACTACCAGAAATTAATACTTTACCGACACAGGGCCCAATATTTTACAAACAAGCCACTACAGTCAGAAACACCACTACCAACACAACCTACATAATAAAACAAACACTAAATAAAAACACTAAAAACTGCATATATGCCATTAAGTGCAAACAATGTGGTATAATATATGTAGGAGAAACAGGGAACACAATTAAATGTAGACTAGCACAACATATATACAACATTAGAAATCATAGAGAGACAGACACACACCTGGTGGCTCATTTCCTTCACCATGGACTTGAGGCACTAGAAATATCGGGCCTTCAAATGAACAACAATTGGACACCGGAGGAGAGACGCAGGTTTGAGAAACACTGGATTCTCAAGCTTAGCACTCTATTTCCAAGAGGACTAAATCAACGCACATAGAGCACCGACACAAGAGGGACCAAATTCTTCCTACTTAAAGGCTTCAGTACCCTGAATGGCCAGTGCAAACTTTTATTTCCCAAGAGGCCCTAATATGGGACAACTTGGGAAATAAAGATTTCTTACTTACCTAACTAGCCAGAGCCTTCAGTAACTGCTGATAGCTGGGACAGAATTACACTAAAGACTACCCATCTGGTTAATACCACTCTGAATAGGCTCATCCGAGCCAGAGAGAGGTCTTTAAAATAACAAAAGAATTACCCACTAGAAGAAACAAAAGACTAAATTACAGGAGGAATATAGCCATTCAGGCCAAACTACTGGAATGCTAGGGCCATTTAATAGAACCATCTTTAAAATAGGTCTTTAAAATAACAAAAGAATCACCCATCACGGGAAACAAAAGGTTAACTACTGGCAGGAAACAGCCATTTTTGACAAAAATTCCAGAGAGCTAGGGCTATTGAGGACACAAAGGGGACACATCCACCAATGAGGACCCCACAAACCAGTGGCCTCAAACAGGTCCTCTCTGTGACCTGATAAACAGAACCACAATCCTCTCACACTCACACCTGAAGAAGCCTAAGACAAGGCGAAACGTTGTGTCGACATATGCTTTGGAAGACAGCAGAGGAACACATCCTACTCGGAGGAACTCTCCCGCTGCTGATCCCGAAAGAGCAAAACAAACCTGAACATTTTCACGGACGAGACACCAGGAGGAATCCTGCAGCAACACGGTACAGACTGCACTACCTTGTGGTGGAAACCTAACGGTGTCAACTAAACCACAAGGTAACAGTCTTGGTAAGTATAGACTGCTTTGATAAGCGTCAACCTCGTGTTGACAGCACGCTATCAAACAGTCGAAACCTGCACCGCCGCTTGCACAACATTTTTAATGATAAAAAATTACTAAAAAAACACTAAAAATCTGTAAAATTTGAAAAATATTTGACAATTCTAGAAAATAAAAACAGTTTAAACCACAAAAAAATAGTCTTGCGTTATTCTCAAAATTAGAAAATTAAAAACACCTAAAAACACACCACCTTACCCACACCAAAACACCATGACGGCTTTCGCTGAGGCCACTAGGACCCTCTTCCGAGTCATCCAGACAACGCATCACCTGCAGAACACTGCAGTGTCTGGAGCCGGGACAGCACCACCCACCAGTTTATTTAAAAAGATGCAGGAACTGGCCACCCTGGTGAGACCGGCCTCCCCGACAGAGGACACCATGTTGTTACTGACGGGGAATGCCCGGAACTGGCTCCACACATGCATGCAGATCTTGGAGGAACACTATCTCAAGATCCTGGAACAACTCACCAAAAAGTTGGAGAGAATTCAGCTCAACAACTGGCCAGAGGCGTTCCAGGTGGCGGCCAGGTGGGCCAAAAAGAAGTTTGGCCGAAGATTACACCCGACCACCCTGGACATCGCCCAGGAAACAGTGGCCCCAATTTGGAGAACTGTAAGACGCACAACTCCAGTCTCCACCAGCAACAGATTCACTGCTCTAGTGAATCCTCCACCACCCCCACCCACAGCGGATAGAATCACCCACACTACGCCCCGGAACCAGGACCAGTACCAGAGGGAGTGGCCGACACTGCGGCAGACATGCACCCCCAGGATCAGCGCGCCTAAACCCCACCGAGCACCAGCACAGAACCGGAGAAGGACCCGTGGAACCCCAGAAAACCACAGGGACTGGACTCCGGAACCACTACCACAAAGGCCCCAAAAACCCAGACACAGACGGGACCATGACCACTCTGGCCCCACCGCTAACCCCCACTCAGCTCCTAATTCTAACCGCACCCCTACCCCTATCCCTGACCCCAACCCCCACCCTAACCCCAACCCTGACCCCAACCCCCACCCCCACCCTAACCCTAACCCTAACCCCAACCCCCACCCCCACCCTAACCCTAACCTTAACCCTACCCCTATCCCTGACCCCAACCCCCACCCCCACCCCCACCCTAACCCTAACCCTGACCCCCACCCCCACCCTGACCCCAACCCCAACCCCCACCCTAACCCTAACCCTACCCCTGAGCCCAACCCCCACCCCCACCCTAACCCTAACCCCACTCCCACTCCGACCCCTGACCTGAACCCTGCACCCACTCCCACCCCCCCACCCCACGCCACTGGAGTCGGAGTAGCGGAGGAAATCTTCTACCCGACCAGACACCCCCGAACAACGCGGAAGGTCCAGGAATGGACCATCAGAACCAGCAAACCGAACATAATCCTAGGGGACTCCAACCTCTCCAGGATCCAGTCCCACTCCAGGGGAGACCTCCAAATTGACAGCTACCCCGGAGCAACATTTTATCATATCGCAGGACTCCTGGAGAAAACCCAAGTGAATCCCAGAGTACAGAGAGTCATCCTGTCCACTGGGATTAACAACAAGGACCAGCACCCTAAAAAAACTGCAATAAAACAGCTGCAGACCATGCTGAGGATGACGAAAAACACCTTCCCGGCAGCAGAAATTTGGATCCCGTTAATTAATTATTCCCAAAACCTGGAACCCCGCCAGAAATCCAATTTGGAGGAGATCAATAATCACATTCTCCGAAACATGCCACATGTTCCCAAACTTCCGGAGGAGGACTTCCGCACTACACGGGACGACATCCACTGGACAGAGAGAACAGCTGGCAAGATGTTGGAACACTGGCTAAAACATTTAAACTGAGAATCCCCACAAACCCAAACACAAACAGGGAGGGGAATAAGAACATTATACTGCTGGCACAAAACTTTTCACCCACACCAAATCAAATTAGTTTACTGGACAAAGGCCTATCATTCGTACCGACGGCAAACATTAGAAAAAAACAAAAAGAAACCCTCAGAGGAGAAGCTCAGGAGTTTCACAGAAAGCTGAAACTAGCTGTCTTTTTTGAGGGATCAGAAAACACAAACAGAACACCCTTTATGGCCCGATCCAACTGGGAACCCAGGGAGAGCCAAATCCCGGGTACAATCACACAACTCATAAAAGACAACAACACCCTGATCAAGGCACTTAACCCCCAAACCCATAAAGACAAAAACAACCTCAGCAGAGGAGAGAGCCAAGCACTACATCAGCTGGCAAACAATAAACAAATTGTCATCAAACCAGCTGACAAGGGGAGTGCCATAGTAATCATG